>NC_030385.2:28107597-28292597 GCF_001625215.2 Daucus carota subsp. sativus | reverse complement strand
GAGTTAGAAATCAAGCAAGAGTACTATCACCAGAGAGAGGTAGGGTTGTGGTATTGAGAGAGAGTAGGTTGTGTTTAGATTATCCAAAACCCTACAACGTATAAGAGTATTTATAAGCGCAGAAAGACTTGTGTGCTACTCTTTCCCATAATTAAATAATCTGAAACAAAATCATATTTTAACTTTGAAGCTGTTATATTCCATAAATAACCTGAAACAAAATCAGATTTTGAAATTTGCTTCTAATATATCCGAAACTAAAAAAAGGAGTTCTAATTTTTAATATTTTTCATCCGAAAATTCCAGAAAATTAGAAAATTAGAAAAATAGAACGGAGTGATGTGAGAGGCGCCACCTACACGCCTCTCGCTTCTCCTTTATATAGAAACAGAATAAGATTAAAACTTTCAAACTATTATATTCCATAAATAATCTGATATAAAATCAGATTCTAAAACTTGCTTCTAATATATCCGAAACTAAATAGGTAGTTCTATTTTTGATATTTCATCCAAAAATTCCAGAAAATTAGAAAAATAGAACGGAGCGATGTGAGAGGCGCCACCTACAAGCCAACAAAATCAGATTAAACTTTCAAGCTACTATATTCCATAAATAATCTGAAACAAAATCAAATTCTAAAACTTGCTTCTAATATATCCGAAACTAAAAAAGCTAGTTCTAATTTTTGATATTTTTCATTCAAAATTTCTAGAAAATTAGAAAAATAGAACGAAGCGATGTGAGAGGCGCCACCTACACGCCCCTCGCTTCTACTTTATATAAGTATATTGATTGATGATTGATTGATGATTTAGGCCTCCAACTAGGACTCTGTTGGACTTGCTCTTGAGAAAACGGGGGAAGTAAAGAGTAGGGCTGTAAAATGATCCGGGTGATCCCGGGTACCCCTCTGCTCAAGTACCGGATCATATTATTTTTAGCTTGTCCAGATTTGGGTCTGAGATCGTTTTATTCGGGTATAAACCGATCCCAGGTATTTGAGATTCGGATCTGAACCGGATATGATCCAGTATCGTATTTTCTATTTTTTAACCGGGTAGTTTATGATCCATCAAATATGAGGCGGATATGATTCACTAACATCAAATATCATTATTATTTCGTTTGTTCAAATAATTATCATTTAGTCTAAGTAAACATAATATTATAAAGTATAATAATTTTGAATTAAAACTTATAGTTATGTGTTGGTATATATCATTTATTAGATATATATGAAGATAATAAGTATGATCACATTAAATAAATAATATTTTACGAAGATATAAACTTAAATAAGATATTACAATTTTATAAAATGATTACTATTTACTTGCAAATATGATGGTGTTAAAATATAGTATGTATATGAGTTTGAATCGAATATGAACCGTGGATCATATTCGGTTATTCGGGTAGGATCATATTATGAAAAATTATATGAGACCGAATCTGAGCGGGTATAGATCTGCTCGTATCCGGGATCATATATTATACGGGCTAAATTTTTCCGCCAGATTTGGATCGTTTTCAAAACGGATATGAGACATGTATCATATTTTCGAGTCGGATATGAGCCGAGACACCGGATAGTCCGTATCAATTTACAACCAAAGAGGAAAAAAATGCGAGAAGCCTCTTGGGCCTAGCATAATAATTAAGAAACATCAAAAAGAGTCGATGGCATGTACACAAGGAAAAAGCCCACAATACTTCTGGGCTTATCCATCCTTTCCTAACCCAACCTGAAATAATATCTCACTCTCTGTCAACCAAACACACCAACACACATCGTCTCTTCGTACTCTCAACGCGATCTCATCCATCATCAATGGCGGCGACAACGACGACGACGACAGAAGAGCAAACAAAGCACAACTTAGATAAAACCCTAACTGAGCACGAACAATCAGATCCTCAAGCTCCTCAATCAATAGAAGCTTCCAGCAACAATACTTCACCGGACGCCGGCGTCTCTGCCGGTGACGAAGAACTGAAAGTCAATTCTGGAGATCCGGCGGAGATTAATAACGGCGGCGAAGATTCGAAGGCGAAAGATCCGGCGGAGAATAATAGCAGCGTCGCTTTGAAGAAACGACGTGCCGAGCGGTTCGGGATGCCTGTGCAGTTATCGGAACAGGAAAAACGTAATTCACGTGCCGAGAGGTATAATCCTGATCCACAGAAACTCGATAAATTAGTATCTCATAAAGTAATAATCTTGATAAATATATAATTATTAAAGAAAGTTCCCGTCTAGGCTCTACAGACGCTATTAACTTGAATGCTATTTTTATAACTTTTGCTGAACTGTATATGTGTTGAGCTGTTTAGGTGATGTTCTGTGAGGTCTCAGCTCTTATTTTTTTTCCTTGAATTGCAGTGTGTATAAAATATTATTATAAACAGGATTTATATATTAATTGGATATATTATGATTTTTTACTGCATAGGAATGTTGCTTTTGTTAGGTCCATGTAGTTGTTAAATGGATGTCCGGGTATAAATTGTATTACACTGCTGTTCAGCTTTCTTGGTTTGTCTACACTTTTTCCTTAATTATTATTTTTAAAAATTATGTTTTCAAAGTTGTCTGTTTTATAGCTCAATGAGTATAAGCTAGTATGCTATAATCTATATGCATTTTCGCGTCATTTTACCTTCTTAGTTAATGTTTTTCCTGTAATATGTGTTTAATAAAGAGAAATGGACTTGTGCTTTGGCAGGTTCGGCACTGGATCTGGTTTGCCGGAGTCTGACACTGTAAAGAAGTCTGAGGATAATAAGAGGAAGGCTAGAGCAGAGAGGTTTTGATTTTATATCTTTATTCATTTCTTGCAGCATATTTACTTGGAACTTGCACATTGACTATTTGTTAGTTTAGCTTATGAGAGTGTATATACTTAATACTGATGAATATGTTGTGTTTTTGACCATGAAACTTTCCTTCACCTTGATTAGATTCGGACTGGAGCAATCGGTACCAGCTGCAGAGGATGAGAAGAAAAAGGCGAGGCTTGCCAGGTTTACTCCGGCTTCAAAAACAGATCCAGTTGAAGAAGATAAAAAGAAAGCTAGAGCACTCAGGTTTGTAGTGTAGAAACAGTTGAGATATCTTTAGCTTTACAGAACCACTTTTTTATCTGTACTTTTGCCAAACTTGTGGGAGGTTATGCATATGAATTATTTTATTGAATTTGATGTATGCAACTGAACATCTGTTTTAGGTTTTCGGAGACTTCAGCATCCGCGTTGCATCATAATGGTAAAGAAATTGAGCCTGTAAGTCACTGTTAACTGTGGTATTGTAGTAGGAATACGCAATTTTAAAGTTTTTAATATTATAATATATATATATTTATTTATTTATTTATTTATTTATTTTTAAAATCTGACTTTGAGTTTTTTTTTTCCGTTTATGTAGAAGACAGCTATTTCTAACAAGGCAGTTGGAGGCCCCTAAATAGCCAACTTCGTATTATGCCGGTAAAGTGAGTGCCTGTATTTACATTGTCATGTTTCAAACAAGATGCGAATGTTTTCATTACTGTTCTATTTTCATACAATATGGTTAATCCCCCCCTTCCCTTTTTGCAGGTTTTTTTTTTCCTGTTGACTTCCCCATCAACTTAACTTTACAATATAAATTACTGGATGTCGCAGTCCTCCATTCTGTGCGAGGTAGCATAAGATATAAGATACTGCAGGATGATTGCATCTTGTTTGGGTCAATGCTTAGATTTAATTTGTTTTATCTAGAGTAGAAGCAACCTTCTGAAGATTCAGCTTCACCTTCAGTGACCACAAGGAAAGTTCAAGATACTGAAAATCTTCTTATAGACTTTTATGTTGTATAGCCCCCCTCATTGTTTAAGTTCTATGTTCAGGATCGAGTTGGAGACAGGAATATATCTAAAAAAAAAAAATCTACTAATCTATGTTAAGAGTTTCAAATTTGTCATATACGTACAAATACTATTAAGACATGCACTCCCTTTAAAACCTTTAGATAGCGATTAAGCTGAAAATTGCGAAACTTATTGAAGGAATAAAAAATATAGCGTCTTTGAAGCAACATGTCTGTGAGTATTACTGATATGAAGTAGGAGTAAGCATATATTTGATGACCTTTCTAGACTTGGATTAAGAATTTCAGGTTGTCAACTTGATGTGGTTATAATTTATGTTCATGAAAGGTGTTAAGAATGTGGGATAGTAAATTGTTTAGCCATCTTGATCTAGGAGTTTTCGGGGACACAATTACTAACAGGAAAGTTATTCGAGGCTTAAAGTTGGTGTTGCAGCTTAACCTTTTTTGTAACTGGTCCAGTTTGATCTTGAAAGACTTGACAAAGAGAGGGGGCTCTCATTAATTAAATGTTTTGGAAAAATAACCTGATGATCTATGGACAGGTATGTATTGGCATTAGGTTTGTTTAATTTTCTAAATGTTGACTTGGTGACTTGTTGACTTACCGTGTTTGTGGTCATTGGAGGGAAGCTGATATCTTTAAGGTGCTTGTAGGTTGGTTTGGTCTTGCAAGGTGTAAGGTTGTGCATCTATTTTCAGAGGGTATAAACTAAACAGTCAAAACTAGTATGTGTAATTATTTTGTAATGACAATATAAGTTGATTGGGGAATCATCTTTATCTGTTCTATTTTTTCTTGTTTGATTTCTTTACAGCTAGTTTTCATATAAATCTCTTTGAGGTTTACTTTTTGAAGTATGAGTTTCAAAAGCATGGATGTACATTACTGTAGTGCTTTTTTCCAAGGATATATATATACTGGCCAGCATAATTGTGGTTATGAGTAATTAAATATGATATTATGAAATACAGTTCTAGAGTTTGTAAGCAAGTCAAATAGATATGCAAGTTATTGAGTTTCGAAACCAATATTTTAGAGTTCAATCTAGTGGTGGTGTTTTAAAATCTACATATTAGAGCTCGATACAGTGGTGTTGGTTTTTGTTTTTGTTTTTAGAACTTTTTGACAGGGTTCTAAGAAATACTAACACTTAATCCATTGGTATAACCTACTCCCTCCGTCCCCCTTAATTGTTTACATTGGAGGGGGACACGGAGACCAAGACAATGTATGAAAAATGAGTAAAGTTAGATGAAAAGTGGGTAAAGTGGTGGGACCTACCAATATTTAATAATAGATTTGAGATAGTGGAAGAAAATAGTGGGTGTAATAGTAGTTTTTATTGTTAAATATGAGATAGTAGGGGAAGATAGTGGGTGTAATGATGGGAAAACCTTACTATTTATAGTAACGTAAAGAAATGAAAGGGACATCTCAAAATAGTAACTGTAAAGAAATGAGAGGGACAGAGGGAGTATTAAATATATTAATGGGGCTTTTGTCTATCATATTTTCCCCTTATTAACAACTAGAGAATCATACATTAGTAATTAAACTATTGAAGCAGATGTGCATAGTTAAAAGTATAACATCCATTTGTTAGTAATTAAAATATCGGTGAAGCAATAAATAGTTATGTTTTTTTATAGTAAGTGAAACAGGTTGAATAGCCTGATTGAAATGACAAATTCATAAAATATTTGAAAAGATTAATTTCACAAGTTCTGCTTTTGAATTTAAGTAGCAAGTAAGTGAAATATTGCTCTACACTTGAACTGGATATTTTCTGGAATAATTAGGGAGCTTGAATTTAAGTCATAAGTAAGTACAATTGGTCTACACTTGGAACTTGATATTATCTGGAATAATTAGGGAGTACGGACATTTGTTGGTGGTACACATTTTAACTTTGGCATTTAAAGTTAAGACTTTCACATAAGGATAGCTCTAGCAATGTGTTCATGACTAAATACTACACGCACTACCAACCGGATGTGTTTGTGACTGTATGCACTATGCTCCACTGGATCACAGATTACCAACCGGATTCCGGCCATTGATTATCCATTGGTGCAAAATCTAATGAGATTGTACAGTCAAATATGCTCCCTCGTTATGAGTTCAAACCACTGTTCAAGACATTACCAATTTTAATTGTATTCTGATTATGAAACTCTTTGATACATGCAAGTCCTGATCAAAGTTATCTCTTATAATCTACTCCCCTTTCCACAACCTGCATATGCCCATGTACATAATTAATTTGTGGTCAATCCATGGAAGAGTACACTATAGCAATGTTGCTCCCAAGGGAGAACTGTAACCAAGTATCTGGTAACTACAAATGTATATCGTGTATCAGGAAAAGCTCCATCTATTTCTTCGCAAGCTTTCTTCATCGTGTCTTCTTTTTAAACCTTAAGGTGCCACAAGTTGTTAGACGATGCTACTCACCTGCTCTTATGGAACATATATTACGAGCAGATATCTTATTTACCATTGGGGAATTTAGAAATACGACTGTTACAGTAATGTCGTCATGGAAATGCCTCCTGATTCCTCTACCGATATTCTGCAGATCCAAATATCTCATCTCCCTTTTCCGGGCTGCCACTTGAAGTGCAGCTTTTATAAGCCTCCTAGCTATTCCCTGCAAATACCAATTGGTCATTCCTTGACAAAAATATATCATTTTCTAGAGAATCCCAAGTCTTAACTCTACAAGTACACATATTTTCCTTTCCAACTTGTGGTTTTTATAGCATATAGTCAGGTCTTGTGAGTTTGCTAGTTCTACAAGTATGTTGCATGCAATATTTTTTTTTTTCTTCCCAATACTTTTCCACTGTAGGTCATATAATCATATGTCATCATAAGTGCCATGCATTGCTCTCTACTTATACAGCAACTTACGTTTCGAGGGTAACTGTGGACAATATTTACTGCATCCTGGTTGCTAAGCTGCTCCCATAACCCGTCTGATGCAAATATGAGAAACTGATCTGTGGAGCTGAGTTTGTGTGTGGAGGTTGATGGCTCTGGACTAAGAATTGGCTTCTTAAAAGGTGCAGGTAATCTAAACTTGGCCAGTAGAGGTTCCCTGTTGAATTCTGCTTTTTTCAAATAGGCATCTCCAATGGATCTTGAAATCTGCAACAAAAAAACACCATCCATCCAGTTATAATAATAGTATCTGCAACTGTTGTAGCCTAATGCGGAACCAACACACAATAATTTTTCTTTCAGCATATGTACAGATGCTTATCTTAGATATGGCAGATATGTACACAGTTGATGAAAAATTAGAGGGTTAATAAAAAAAACTCCAGAGTTTTACCTGTATGATACCTTTCACACGCCAAATATTATGTTTTAAAACCACAATCTGCGCATCATCTGGATGCAATGAATGAAGCTCATCTCTTACAGATGCAATGTTTGCGTTGTGGTCTCTTGATAACTGTATTGCTGTCACTTCTGAGAATGATCTATTCGCTCTCCCTAAAACCACACGAGAGTCTCCAGCATTACCAACATACAGAACCCCATCACATATTATGCCGACTAAACAACATGTTCCCACTGCTGCAATCTGTGGCTTGAAATGCCATTGATCTCTCACACTAGAGATGAAATCCTGTTCTGTAGCCATAAAAGCCTTCTTAATGACATTCGCAGACACTTCTCGGTGTTCAGAGACCAATCCTACAAAAATAGGCACCAGTTTGGTCATTTTCACTGGATTCAGAAACTATTTAGTTACTTGGCAGTAGTTTACCTAGAATAGTTTAACGCATAGAGGAGAGCTCCGATGTGTGTGTGTGAAGTTGTTGATCGTGCCGCATAGAATCTTGACTTGTATAGTAGGTTAATTTCCTGGTATATAATTACAATCTCTTGTTTGTTTTACTTTAATACTCTTAACTACTATTGTTCATAAACTATTTAGAAAATAGTTTAGAAAGTAATGAGACTGTGAGTAAACTAAAGACATATAGAGAACATACTTTTGAGATTGGGAAACAGGGTGTCGTTTACAAATCGCGATGTCTCTGGTCCTCCATGTCCATCATAGACCCCAATGAATGTCCCTGAAGGACCAGAATTCATTGAGCTTAATTGTCCTGATACAAGTTGGCTTTGATCCTCTAGCAAATTGTTAGCTTGAATTACTGCCATTGAAAACTCTCCACTCACATGGCTCCCTAAATCTTTATGCCACAGCAATCGGTCTCCTTCCATCGATGGCTTCCAACAAGACTTAACCATTATTTCAATGCTCAACCAGGTAGCGTAAACTGCAAACCTTTACTTAGAAAAATTGATACTTATTTACTCTCCAAATTTAGGAAGCTCCAGTTCTTGATCCTAGTAGGAACCGCAGCCCTACAGTTTCGATATGCTACGAAAGTACAAGATAAGTATCGAAGAAATGAGCATGGGCAGGTATATAAGCAGGTTAAGTCTCTGACAACAGAGAAAAAGATAGAAAAAAATAATAGATTTGATGGCAGTTGAGAGAATATGAGCACATATGCTGATTGGTGTTGAAGTTGCTTTACACTCTGAACCTGTGCTATTTCTGTCAGAACTCAGAACAAGCTTAGCTGTAAAAACCCATGTAGATTTGATCCGGAAAGACTTGATTTGTAGATGAGAGAAAAAACAAAGTGAGATCAAAGTGGATAAGAAGAAAAAAGGGTAATGGAATATTGAGGCAGAAAATGATAAGGATTGGTGTGTGCTGACATCTGAGATGATGGGCTGGTATTAGAGTGTGCAAATTCTGTAGATTTTCTTGATGTTAGAAGTAGTTCTCAGACACCCTTTTCACCCTAGTCTATGCTAGCTCGGGATCATATTCTCTCTTGCTAGTTTAATGCCTTGTAGCATTGCTTATAATTGATGAGGGTTTAAGGGTTTGTGATGATTGATTATTACTACAGTCTACAGCATTACATATTTGTTTGTATGGCTGAGGTTTCCTAGTAATTCATTAGATTCTTGTGGGAGTGGATAGCCAGATTCTCTTTGACTTTCTGGCCCAAATTTGTTACTTGTGCTTTCATTTTAATATATTTTAAAAATAAATGTGAATGTCACCGTGTCATGATTTGATTGATTATAATTTCGATTCTAAATTTTTCATATAGTTTTTCTATGGTATGCACATGAATATATATTAAGTGTTAAAATTTATGAATTTGAAAGTTTTTGATTGGTTGACATTCTCTTGCAATGGTGATCCACCTACATTTACAACAACCACACCAATCAAAATCATCAAAAAATATAAATTTTAATGTTTAAATGTGGGACACATATTATACAAACCCTTCTTAATAATCTCATCATTTAAGACATTTCATACGGACACATCATCAATTTCATGTAATTTGAGAGCAATGTTGGATAAATTGTCTGGCATTGTTCTTTAAGTTTTGTGAATTAAGTTTGACAGTAGTTACAACTTTATGTGTTATCGTTACTCCTACTGTTACTATGTTTACATATGATCTGAGGTTCTAGTGGATGGCTGGTAGCTACTTGTTTTTTTTCTCAATATTCTCAGCGTTGGTGGGAAGATTAAAATGTATTTTGGGCTACGTTGTTTCCTAGGCTAGCTCTGCATTCTATATTTGTATTGTATTTTCTTCTCCTTTTGTCTTTCTTTTGAAAACATTATAAGAAAAGTAGAATATTATTTTTTATTTTTCTACTCATAATTCTTATATTAATTGTGGATGTAGCTTAGAAACCAAAGGTTCAAATGAGTATGACTCTATCATGGAAGTTGATGAAATTTGTATCTTAAAATTATTAAATTTATTATTCTTATTTTAACGATTACGATGCTTCTTAATATGATCAAAGTCTAAATTAGAGTCAAATATGTCTCTTATAATTTAAAACAGAATAGATAAGCAGACATATGTCTTCTATTTTACAATTTTTCTATAAACAGTGTCGTTCTTATCGGGGACACCACAATCAACTCTTATTAGAAAACATATTCCATTCTTCTCCCTTCTTCATCGATGGGATTGGGAAGTAACATTCATTATGTAAAACTAGTATTGATGCCCGCGTTGCAGGGTTTTAAAATTAAAAAAAAATCTAATAGACAGAGGAAATTATACATATACGAATAATGTTGCTTAGAACAAACACAAAGTATTGTAATATAGCTAGATAGTGAATATGAATTGGAGAGAGCCAGTATCATCCGATGCAAGTACAACCATTCGAAATCTACATTATTTGTTGTTACTGTAAAGTGTTTATATTTGGACGAAAGGAACAAACAAAGCGATGGGCTAATTTTTGTGTAACCTGATTTCCGGATGGGGAGAAATGAATTTTTCCCACCTCTTATTTTCTGGGGGGTTATATATCAAACATGCCATTCATTACATCAAAATATCTCACTTTAACCACTCATCCCATCAAGGACTCGTTTAAGCCACTATAAACAAAATATATATCATTTTACCCACGTTACTATTAGAACTTTTTTACTTAATTATTTATTAAAAATTAACCGTTTGTTTTTTTACTACAAAATCACTTCGAGTACCTTTATAATTGTCTCTAGTATTTATCAAAATAATTTGAGAATTAATAAAGCAACATATCTATCTATTTAAAGAAATTATTTAGTTATAAATATATATTTATGTGATCACCCTAATTATGTTTTAGAAATTCCAAAATTATTTTGATAAATATTAGAGACAATTATGAAGGTATTCGAAGTGGTTTTGTAACAAAAAAATAAACGATTGATTTTTGATAAATGATTAAGTAAAGAAGTATGAATAGTGATGTGGATAAACTGATATATATTTTGTTTACAGTGGTTTAAACGAGTCCACGATGAGATGAGTGGTTAAAGTGAGATATTTTGACGTAATGGGTGACCTGTTTGATATATAACCCTTTTCTGGGGTTATGCAAATTGCAAAAGGATTCCACTTGGCCCCAAAAAGTAGAATATCCCTTGTTTGACTGATGTTTTGTATGAACCACGGCACACACGGAAATGGCGCGGTTTTGACCGAAATTGTTCCGTAATTTCATCAGTTTAATTTTTAAAATTAAAAATTAAAACTAAACCAAATATAAATAGTGTGGTTTGGTCCTCTTAATTCAGTTTCATTATAAAATAGAGTAATTTACACTTTGCCTCCATAAATTTAAGCGTTTTTCGATTTGGTCTTAAACAAATTTTTTTTTCAATACCCACCCTAATGTTTAAAAAACGCTTCGATATGCATCTCTTTGATCGTAGTCCGTCAAGTTGACCGTTAAAGTTAACGGCTGTACGGCTAAAATAATAATTTTGTAGACTTCTTTAGAATGTCCTAAGGGCGTGATCTTTTGAGAACGTAGTATCTGTGCATGTTTCAAAAGGGACGAATACGAGGTGTAATGTATGGAGATGCCATGTCTTCTATGGATGCGATCCATCATAACTTGATCTATGAAAGTTACTTTCTCATTGAAATGAAGTACAGTAGAGTACCTTTCATTCGAGGAGGGTGTGATCAAAGTATAGATATTATAAACCCTTCCTTCAATGGATTGTATAAAAACCCTTTGAGGGATAATATGAACTAGGACTTTTGCCCGGCTACCGCCGGTATATTCTTACTAAAGAGTACCATGAAAGAGCTGAATGGAAGTCTGTTAAACAAAAGGCCCAGAGGAAAGCCTCTCTTCAAGTGCTATGGTAATAATTTGTGACCAATACAGCGGAATTACATACAAAGACATCCTGCAATGCAAGTTAACTAAATGGGCCGGCCACTTAAAAATGGCCTGATTACAAGTATACATTCATCTATCTGCCCTTTTACATTTTAAACACATCTTAAACTGACTAACCACATTCTCATTAATATTGTTAACAAAGTTCTCGTGTTGGAATTAAGATATATTTATACAGTCGCCATTTGAAGCATAAAAGTTAAGGGATGATGTTTTTAAAATTATACTCTTTCTAAACATTATATAGCATCAAAATTTCAATTCACAATAAAAGATCAGATTAATAAAATCAAACATCCGCTAAACTCTCTTAAAAGCGTGGAGAAATAAAATAAACGGGAAATAATACGCAATCGATGAACTATAACTAATATAAGTTGTATTGGATTTATTAAATGAAAACGATACATGTATAAAAGATTGAAATTTGCTTGTAAATGGTAAGGTACAGTGACGTTTTAGTTTAAAGTACTGATATTAATAAAATAATAATTAACATCTGGTAGTGCTAAATACCCGTTTAGGCGGTTTCCTTAGAATTCTTTAATTTGGAAGAACTACATCATTAAATAAAGTAATTCTCAGTTTTCAACATCCCCGATACAAAAGTCCTATTGGCGTCCTTACTTTATTTTTTGGAATCTCTCCTTCATCTTCTAGGCTTCTTCAGCTGCTGAGAACTACAAATGGAGTGACCAACATACATACGTGATTTCTTCAAGTTCCTAACATGTGATGACTGCTCTTCAAACGAACTGGTGAGTTTGTTTACAATCTTATATGCTGCGATATGTACTTGTTTTTTCGTATTTGACGGCCATTTATTTTTTCAGTCTAGTCCGCAAAAGTTCTGTGACATGCAACGAAACGATCTAAATGGAACCTGGGTTCTTTCTATTAGGAATGGGTATAAGATTGATGTTGTTTATGATCGTCAAAGTAAGAAGCTGTTCGGGGTGGGTGATCTGTTTTCTGATTTTGGTTAGAACGGTGGTGAACTGTTGTTGTTTGAGTCTGTTGATTTTCGGATCTTTAATGTGTACATAGTCGGTGAAGATGGTAATGAAATCCAATATCCTGCAATTGTGCATAGGTCTCAAACGTCTGAGCCGGTGCCTGGTAAAAACTTTTTTTGGGTTGCATGCTAATCCCTGTTTTGTGTGATTTTTGTTGACTTAGTATCCGTGATTGTTTATAGTTTCCAGCACTAATGATGGATGGAGATTTGTTAAGTTTATAAGTTATGCTGACCCAATAGTGGATGAATTTGTGAGTAATTTTTTAATTATGTAGCAACGTTTTACATGTCACATAGATCTCATGTCTACTATTAACTTCAAGCATAGATATTACAAACCCTTCTTTCAATGGATTGTATAAAAACCCTTTGAGGGATAATATGAATATAGTGACTTCTAGAGTCCCACCTGTCATAATCTACAAATTTATTTCGTCACATTATCCTCAACCAGGGCTTGAGGAGATCATGATATTTATCGAACGCCGTCGCGGATAATTTGAAGAATGATCACTTATCTCGAACATGTATTTTAGTAGGTTATCTTCAGTTCTTTGGTAGGAGATTGAGATGATCATATGTCCCGGTAGTTTAAGAGGAGACATTGTCCTTTACTGATATGTTGTTCTCATTCGAGGTAAATACTTGATCCTCCAAGTTAAGAAAGGCTATGATTATACTATGCGTTTTCACCCGAATACAAAAAATAGTAGTTAGTGTTGCCTCAAATAGTTAAGGGGTAAACGCTATGTTTTGATGGAGTGGGCTCTTCCTTCAAACATATAAAGACCGTTAATGCAGAAGACTCCTGAATTCAGAGGACTCATCCAGACCATAGGTCACCGTCTTGACTATGGGCTCATTTACAAGATACCTAATTCTAATCGACTTAGATTTCTTGATCTCTAAAAACTACGTATGGCTTGATACCTGTAAATACATAATATGTAGGTATATGAAGGGATCTAAAATTGAGAGTAAGAAAAAAACCCACGATCTCTTTGATTAGTCACCGATAAACACATAACCACCTCCACGACAACAAATCTATCCATCATAAATTTTGATTTTAGCCATGACGTCATCTTTATTGATTATCGAATTTCTTTATTAATAAAGTACAACATTTTCAAATTTTGAAAAATAAATAGATACATAAGTAAGAGACAGACAAAAACAAATAAGCAAGAATATAATTCAAACCCAGATTAGATTAGAGATTTCGATGATTCGACAATTCAGATTACAACAAGAAAAGCAATAATCATTTTCCAAATATGATATGGATGATTTTTTCTTATTATTTAAAATTATAGTAAATTATTTAAAAGATTTTTTCAATCAATTTTTAATTTGAAATTACTTCTAGTTTTATTTAACAAAATATTTTCTCTAAATTTAGAAATTGTTTTAAACCCGATCATCAAACGGAATCGAATTCAACTTATTCTAATTATTTTAATTATCAAACTCATTACCAAAATCAAAAATAATATCAATTTTGTCACACATCTTTAGAGGTCTCATTTAACCCATAATAATATCATGATTGTCATTATTATTAACTTTGCACATTTTAATTTAAGGACTCCTCCATCCACGTAACGCATTCATGATTTGCTGGCAATACATGTGCTAATTAAGACGCTTCCCAATAAGTTATTATTTATATATTTTATTTTTATCTAATATCTTGTTTACATTCTCATTTTCGACTGTTTATTGTTTCTTTTAATTAATTATCTATGTAAACATATAATATACTAATTTTACCGCGATGATAATAATGATATGAATTAAGCAAGACTCTGTGAAATAGATTGATTAAATTGATATCATTTAACCACTTAATAGGTTATGATTTTGATAATTAACCCTATTTTATTTTTTGAACAAATTTAAAATTATAATTTATACAAATTCTCTTCTTAAGAAAATATTCACAACCAACCGACCTGCAACTCAAAAAACAAATAATAATAATAGTAACACCCCCTTTTCTCCTTGGTTGAATATTAATAATTTGATATGAATTATCTAAAATAAACAAATATAACTATATAAGCAGTATTTAATTTTACTTGTTTCTGAAAATTAATTAATCACTTTTAAAGGTAAAAATTATTTCAAAACGAGTACATACTTTACCAAAAATATAAAACTTTTATAGCTCATGACGTGATAAAAATGGGGCGGGGACATCGATAATAACTCCGATTCCTACAAGATTGCTCTTCAATCATTCTGGTCTTCTACTTTCTAATTTTGTTCACCTCTACTTGTAATATTCCAAACAAAAGCCAGCTTTCATTCTGATCTGAATAGGAATGGAGAATCATGAGGAATCCGATCCTTTCTTGAGTAAAGGCACCGATGAAAAGACCGCGAAAAAGCTCGGCTCCAACGCCGGCGAGTCTCCGGCGATCACTGGTCAGACTATTTACGGCTGGACTGTTAATGGATTGCCTGCGTTAGGTCAAGTCAGTGTGGTTGGAGAGCCGGTGGAGAGAGCTCATTGGGATTCGAGCCTCTGTGCTTGTCTCGGTCGTAACGATGATTTCTGCAGCAGCGATCTTGAAGTTTGTATGTCCTCTCTCTCTCTCTTCCCCCTCCCTCTCCTCTCTCCCTCTCTCACACACACACACTCACGCACGCTCAATTCAATATATGTATTTGCTAATATACGCGTGTATCGGATGGCTATTTAATCTTGATATTTGTGTTTTCATAGATCTACTCAAGTTATTGTTATTTTATCATATATTTTTGTATGTAGAATGTGTTGATTGACTTTCCGAGCTTGCTTATATTTGCATTTTGAAGAAATGATTGCAAATTAATGGAATATATATTGATTGCTGTGTATTCAGTTGTTTTCCTGGGATTACTACCTTCTAGTTTTGATCATATTGTTGAGTTGAGGATGAGTCGGCGAGGACTTTAGGCATTAAGCATAACCTATGTTTTTCTTTCTGTTGATAAAAAGAGGTGGTAAAGTCGAAAGCTGGAGCCTAGCTTGCTGATTTATGATTGTTGTATAAATTTATTTCTGCCTCATTCAAGTTATTCAAGATTCTTATGTACAACATCTTAGTCTACACATGTGTTTTAATAAAGGACGTGATTTGTTTCTCTTCTGCAAATTCTCAAGTCTAGTGCACTACATAAAATTATTCAGTAAAAATCTGTTAAGATGGCTTGCCTTTTTGCAGTTTCAGTTACCTTCTAAAATACTCCCACCATTACTTTTTAGTTGTCACGTGAACCTTTAACATTTAATTTAAGATGATAAAAAAAATTTACTTCCACTCATTATTTTTAATTTTTTTCTGAATTAATATTTATAGTTTATCTTTTATAACGTTTCTTCTTAAATACTTCTCCATAGTATCTTGATTTTCTTTCCCAAATGGTTTATTACTCTTTCCCTTCCCATTCCCAAAGTGGTACTTCTTTCTTTATGGCTACAATTTCAGTTCTTTCACGGTCACACTGGCAAATACCTGGCGACACTTGGTATCATGGTGAACAGCTGATTGCCATAGAGATTTGGCGTTCACTTGTGCTAAAACATTCATTGACCCTCCTCGATCCAAAATGAGAGACATATTGCGAATTAAATGCATTTGAGTGAAGAAGTTCAATTCTCTTGAGTTGTAACAAGCAATTTGTACCAAGTAAAGCTACCTCTGAAGCACATTCTGAGGCAAAATTTGGATGATTACCACTTTGGACTCAGCTTTTTTTTACTCTGGATACTTGAGCATCATAAAATTCAACTCAATTGTTACGGCATCTATATTCTATTCTTTTAATTGATCATTGTTGCCCTTGCCTGTTTTGTAATAAATTATAAGCAGTTCATTGTAGGATTTTTATTATATTGCCTGTTGCGTTGCTGTAGTGGCCAGTTTTTCTTAAGATTTGTCAATCATATTGGTAGGTATCCTTGGAAGTGTGGCTCCGTGTGTACTTTTCGGAAGCAATGTTGAAAGACTTGGATCTTCTCCTGGAACTTTCACAAACCACTGTTTGCCATACTCTTTTCTCTACTTACTTGGTAAGTCTCTATTTGGTGGCAACTGTCTTGCGCCCTGCTTTTCATATCCTACCCGTTCAGCAATCCGGCGAAAGTTCAACCTAGAGGCAAGTCTCTCTCTCCCTCTCTTTGACTATACTGATGCGATATCCTCTTCCACTTATTAGTCTGGCTGATAATAGTTTGTCACATTTTCACTCTATGGTAGCATCAGTAGTCCTTGCTAATGGCTTTAAAGCTCGTGCATCTCATTGTTTGTGTACTTAATTTGATCTTCATGTTGTCTTCTTTAGGTAGATTCTCTTCCTATTGTTACGCCTTGGCTATTATATTCTGCAAGTTCTGATTTGAAAGTAAATTTTTTTTATATCTTATAAAGTTTTGTTCTATATTAATTATGAGCAACCCAATATAATGCGGAAACTGGTGCTATAAATTGTCCAATCCAAGGGCATAGCGAAACAAATGGACGCTTGTTATATATTATAAAAACCAAAGATAGTCGTTTATATACATGTAAAGGAAGGAACTGGGGTCCGGCAAAAAAACATTTCTTTGGTGCCAAAGTGTTGCAACAGCTATAGATAGTTTAGCATTAGCGCTATGTTACTTGTTTTGTTAATGAGATCATTAAAAATAAATTGTGCTCTTCGGATGGTGGGTTATGTAACTAATGTTTTTTTTTTCTCTTGCTAATGATCACTTATGCAGATGTCATTCTCTGTGATAAGTTCTTATACGTGTCAAGTGGATCGGAGGAATATTGATATTTATATATTCTATGATTGTTGTAATACAGGGTAGCTGTGAGGCGCTTAGCCGATCATGCGGGTGTTGTGGAGGTCTCATCGAGGATGAGGTACAGCGAGAGCAGTGTGAATCAGCATGTGATTTCGCAACCCATGTTTTCTGCCATCCATGTGCAATATGTCAGGAGGGTCGTGAACTTCGTCGCAGGCTTCCTCATCCAGGGTTTAATGGCCAGCCGGTGTTGGTTATGATACCGCCAGCAGAGCAAAGTATGGGTCGTAGTGGAGTATGAGATACTCTTACAACCGGACACACACAGGCACATTTTTTGTGCCATCTTTCTGTATTATCAACAATTAAGTAATATGTTATTGCTTTGCTGAATGCTTAGCAAATTTGCAGCATATAACTTTTCTGTATTCCAACTCTTACATGTGTTTTAAAGTTTGTGTATACTTAAATAAGCTACCTTCAAGGTGATTTGAACATGTTTTCTGTGTGAAATACCTGATCTTTTACTGGAAGGTGCCTACCTACTTAGTTATGATTGTCAAGGTAACCAAGCATGGAGTGCAAGTTTTCTGTGTGCATTGTCCTCAGGGTGATGTTTTTCTGAAATTACAAGTAATATACCTCTGCAATAAAAATCCAATGTTTGTTGTGTAAATTGCCCGCTCTAATTGTAACATCTCATCTCAATCAAATACTCAAAATTCTGCTTTCTGCTGTATCGTCCAAACTATCAATTTGATCGAGTTACACTATCATTTAATCTCGTGCTTGTTACCTATGGATTTCAATTTAATCTCATCCTTGTTAGTTGTTACCCTCTGGAGTTCAGACTACGAATTTAATCGCATCACATTCACATGCAAGTAAAGTAATCTATCTGTAAATGACTACTTGAACAAAACTAGCACATATAAGATATTTTGAATTTCATGCTATTTGTAAATATATATTATCTCCTCTAAATGCACAAGTGAATACATGATGCCTATAGATTAAGCACAGAAGGTGATACCTAGTTTATATCATTATGGAATACCGTAATGAGTTTACATTAGCTTAAATGCAATAGAGGGCAAAGGCAAGTATAATCTTCATTTAAGCAAAAATTAAATACTAATTGCCCAGCAAGGGATATTAGGAGTCGAGTATAAATTCTAATCATAACCAAGTCTACAAAATGATATCAAGAAAGTAAAGGATGTCACTAGACAATGACAGAACAAAGGTTCTCAACATGATGGACTATGACGACAATCTCAAATCAAGTAGGTAAATCACACTGCTTAAGGCGCCTACTCTCCGGGTGGAGCAACTCCCTGCTTCAATTTCTCCTTCTTCAGCTTCTTCTTGGACACAGGCTTCTTCTTCCTGGGAGGAAGGTTCTTTTGTGCATAGACATAAAGAGCATAATTCCCAACAAGGAATGCAGAAACAAGGCCGCCAACAACGAGAAGGACTATTAATCCTGGGTTAAATCCTTGGGCTTCAGTATCCATGATCTTCACCTGCTCATGTGAAGTTGACGTACATGTAAGTTCAATATATAACAAATGACAAACCATATAAGAAAACACATAAAAGGTGCATGAAAACTGGATATTATGGCCATCAGAATAGTATTATCACCTTGGCCACAACAAAATATTATCGCCCAACAGTATTGTTAGTCACTATGTTCAGATACAACACAAAAAATCTATTGTGGACCACATAAAGAATAGATTACTCTAGAGAAAAGAATCTCTAAAACTAGCTTATTGAGTGCTCCCGTGAACAAATTACAAGCTTCAATATGAATGTGTAGCAGCCAATTAAAGCAGGTGGCTCTCAATCAACCTATTTATGAGTAGTAAACTTAAGCCCGAAACCATTGTATCATTCCAAACGATTATATAATGTAATAACAATAAAAAGAGCTCAATTTACAATCTCATATATATTACTAGCTGAACTTTACACCATGTTGCATAATTCAGATTGCAGCAAGCAAGTAGAAACCAGGTAGCTCTTAGACCATCGCTATCATAAGCTCCAATAAAGCCAAGATTTTACAAAAGACCTTTCATAGAATCTAAAAATTCTTCGAAAAGAAACCAAAGATTATTCAGATATACATCAAACATACCAGAATGTACACATATCAATCAATTGTATCGCATCTCCCCTGAACATAACACACCTCAGAACAAATACTGAAATCATAAAACTGAAAAGATTTCAACGAAGCAGAGCAAGATCCGAACACAAACATAAGTTACATTAATTTCGTTTAGATAAAAGATATAATCTTTGGCCTCTTCGTTTTATAATCCAGTTATATAACAAATATTTCAGCTGAAATAAGTATACACGAAAGACAAACAAATTAAAGGCAGATATGAAAGGGGATCTAAACATAACAACATGAATAGCCAGATCTATGCAAAAGTGGATATATACATACAAATATTTAGAGATAGAAAGGGTATAGTGAGGGAGATCTGTACGTATAGGTACCGTGCGATGCGATCGGAGATCAGGCAAGTCCTGATCAAGAGGAGTGATGTGAACACAGAACACAAAGGCAGGCTGCGCAACAAACTACAACAGTACAACTAAACCAGTTGTCTTTTATTTTAGTTGACGATAATGATCAAACTCGTGTAAATGTCAAAATTTTAAATAAGAATACAAAATGAAAAAAATCTCATGAGATTTTAAGAAATTTTTTTTCATTCATAAAATCTTAAGATATTCGATTGAGATTATTTAAAATTTATTAAAATTTTGGAATATTCAATTAAGATTTTAAATTATGTTATAAAATCGGGTGATATTCAATCATGATTTTAAATTATGCTTAACATTGATGATATTCAATTAAGATTATTTAAAATCTGATGGTATTCAAATGTTGATGGATTTTTTTGGATTTTATTAAGTGATGGATCTTGTGGTTGTCAAGTGTGTTTTAAAATTTTGAAATATCATGTTTAAATCTTAAATAATCTATATAAATCCGCGACATTTTATCATTCGCACAAAATCAAAATCACATATAATAAAATCCTTAAAATTCGAAAACGGATACCCGAAATCAATAACAAATTTTTCTACAAGCCTTTAGATTAGTAAGAAATCAAGTTAGCATCAAAACCGACATATATTTTAAATAAAAAATATATTTAAATTTCTTATAAGGAATATATTTGATTCTTAGCCATGTAAGGCTTATTTGATCTTATTCAGTGCAATATTTTTTCTTGAATAAATAATAAATTATCTAGAATAATATTAAGGATCTCATTACAAACTTGCAGAAGCTTGCCAAAAAAAGGTTATTATTGTACACAAAGCTTGAGTTCCCTCTGGAGAAGAAACACACTCCTGTGATACGCATGTTAAGTTGCTAATCGACAGCACGCTGAGGGTAGATATAAACACTGATCAACTTGCATTGTGAGCCCAACTGGCCCCGTAAATTTTGTCCCATTGCAAAAGGAATGACTGTGCATTTATGCTACCCTTTAAACCAAAAAATGCAACTTTTATCAAATTTATACAGAGGAAAAATTGTTCACTCTTTTGCAGTTCATATAAATCCAAATATTAAGAAGAGCAACACGTTAATTTTACTCTCTTGCATGTTTCTTTGTTCCTTCCTATTTTGGAGGCATGTTAATAATAAGTGAGGAAAACGCAGCAAAACAAAATACGTTTTGTGCCATCAACAACCAAGATTACTATCTGTAACAGTAGTATTGTCTAACTAGCAGCTGCAATGTCTCTTCTCTTATAGGATCAATTTCCTCTTCTTCTGCATATGCAACCAGTGATGGAGAAGTGCACAAGACTGGAAATTTATTATATCTGGGGCACGTAAAACTAATTTAATCTATCTTAGTGCTCGTCTGATTCACGTAAAATTGACGTATTCAGAAATGTAAAAAATGAGTAGGAAGTGTAATGTCGCATACATTTGGTATAGGTGTAAATGAAGTGAAAGAAAGAATGACAATAGCAATATTATTTATGCACGAAATATTACATTTTTCATTATATTCCATCCAATTTCATTTCCTCCTACAAAATGGAGCATTAATCCCTTCTGCAGAATTCCCCCATCACACTGGACTTGTCATTGGAAGTAGTATTTCCTTTGATTTTAATCCCGTCTTTGAATTCCTGGGGGAATAGGACAATAAGTGTCGTCTACATATAAGAGTTTCACTGAAGGTGGGAGGAGGGTTTATAATGAGGAAGGAGATGTATACTCTGCAGGAAGTTCCACTTTCTTTGTTTTCATTGAAAATGTCGACCAAGCAACCTTATTAAATACCAATTCTCAGCAACTATTTGAACAAAGCAACCACTTGTATCCACTTAATCACTCATAATATCAATATGTACAATTGAAGTAATATAGACGTCTAGCATGCATTGAGATGGATATGATGATGTTTTGTGAACAATCAAGATTCCTGCTGAACTACAGTAGCCACAGTTCTGGCCCATTGCTTCAGATGTTTCTTTAGATCAGCAGCTTCAGAATTTCTTGGAATTTTCAGCTTTAAAAGAGGTGAATCAGACCTCCTTATGAGCCATGCTTCTGATAAATATGGTTTCCTAAATACACCTGATTCCGATCTCATCTCATTTCCACCACCACCTAATTCTTGATCATCTAATTTACTACTTGCAAGCACTTGATCAATCGTCTCTTTTTGAATAATTTCACTATTCTGTGCTCCAGCAAGCCTTTGTAATCCAGGAACTACGCTCATCATTCTTGGACTTAAATTTTGAGAATCAAATCTAAAGCCTAAATCCAAAAAACCCTTTACTTCTTCGACTTCAAGTTCCCCCAAGCTCTTGCAGCTCATGGTTTTCTGCAACCTCATAACTGAACCAGTGTACTTCTTGCTTCTAATAGCTTTAGCTGGAGTTGATGTTGGCGATGATGGATTAGAACGCGTCTTGATTCTATTAAGCCTCGAGGGTCGAATTTTTTTTAGTACTTCCATTATCTTTTCCCTTTCTTCAACTTCTGAACCAATACTCTGTTGTTGAATAAGCAAAAGTAACATTTTAGTATACAGAGGAGTTAAATGCATAAATAAACTTTAAACATATTGTTTGTGAAGTGGTTCGTCGAATATTTGTACCTGTTGAGGAGTGAGTAAAGATTGATCTGATAAAACATGGTCTTGCTCAGTAACAGAAGTGCAGCTTGATGATTGATATGAATCATACGACGAACTAAATGATTCGGAAGAAACAGGTTCTTGCACTGAAACAGCATCGGACGGGTGGAATAGAATCAGTCGATGATACCAAAGCCCATCCATGGCAGCCAAAAGAGTTGTACATACCGCATAGTTACAAGCCATCAGCCCGAAAAATTAAGAAGAATTTCAGTTACTAATGTCTAGTGTGTGTTGGTAGAGGAAATTGTTGTATGTGGATCTTTTAAAAAGCAGCAAAATTAAAGAACTAAATAGCCAATGAAACAGAATGGTAGTGACAGTTGTGGTGGCAGTGAAAGCAAGGGGAGGGGGTCCATAAGACAAAATTAGTTGTGGCTGTGCCTCATTTCTTCACAGTTTCCACCTCCCTTATTCACTAATTTCTCCATGTATATCTTCAATCTCATGGTCCACACTCTTGATTTACTGTTTGATCACTACTGCACTTTCTAATTCACAATAATGATGTTTCCTGTCACACTATTATTCACATTCTTTACGCATCTAATTCTTCTATGCAACGATTCTTGATTCCGCCTTTTCGGTTTTGTCATAATTTAGATATCAGATGTAGTAATTTCAAGGGGGGAAATATTCCACGCAACTGCTATGAGTTGGATATGCATCATTTATGTACAGCAACTTCTAAGCTGTTCATCTCAGACTTGAGACTTGTGGTAGCACATAAGTTAGCGTAAGTCCCTGTTGTCATGTCATTTCCTGATAGAATATACTCATATTTATCTACGTTGTACTATCTATTCGTGTAGCCCAGAGCACAATACTCCTGCATAACGTCATTAGAAGGAAGATTTCGAGATGCATGATTTTAGCTTATATTTCGTTTTGGAAAAATACATAAATCTGCTTCAAGATTTTGAACAGGTGACCAAATGTGTAACTAGACACTGAGGAATCAAGACCGAGGCAAGCAAAAGGCTCAAATGACAAAATAATCACTCAACTCATGTCTAACTCGCTGACTTGCAAGTAGGTTATCGAACTCAAAAGGCTTGCAGTCAAATGACTGACTAACTAAAACTCTCAATTAGATTTCTGCTTTTAAAAACCAATAAAAATCCAATGAAAAGATGACATGAAATGCTGACGTGGCTCTTTAATATCTAAAATATCATTCAACTCAGATGCGACTTGTAGTTTGGTCATTGAACTCATAAATCTCACAAACAAGTCGTTAAAATATACTCCCTATGCCCCTTTTATTTCTTAATTTTTTTTTCACTGCTTGACACGCATTTTACTGCGTCTATAAAACATAGTTCTATAACTTTTTTTAAAAAAATTTCTTTTTCTGAATAAAAATTTAGATGCTAAATTTTTTAGTCTGAAAAAGGAAATTTTAAAAAAAAGTTATAAAACTATGTTTTTTAGGCGCATTAAAGTGCGTGACGCGCTCTCGTTCCCTAATGTTAAGAATTGAGAGGGACGGAGGGAGTATATGTAATTATTTTGTCTTTTGTATTAAAGATACATATTTTTCATGTTTAGTGACTAATTCGCAAGATTTAATTGATAGAGTCATGCATTTGAAAGCTTTTTGAGTTTGATAATCCACTTGCAACTTGGATACCAGTTATTTAACGCAAACTATGATATACAAATCCATATTTGGTTGTTTCAGATCTTTCTCAGGAGTCAGGAACATGGGATGCTGCACTTATTTGCCTCTGGATTATTTCAGTATCGCCTTTCATTGAACAAAACATTCATATTACTCAAAAGGTGAGGGTGAATGTGCCTAATATATGCGTGTAGACATTAAGAAAGGTCTATATGCAGGGATTCAGGGATTGTACTAATGAGTGATGGTCTTATAAACTTTTTCTTTATACAAATTTAATCTACATACATGTTGATAATTTACCAGCTTTCCTAACATCTCTAAAGTTGGATAGATGAGGACTTAACTGGATCATTTTATATTTTTAGCACCTCAACTAATTTAAAAGATCACTTTTGAGATTCAGTGGTATGTTTAGTGGGAAAAATGAAATGCATGGGAAGATATAAAATGAGTAAAATAATATCATTAGATTTGAGATTAAAATAAGTATAGGAGGGAATGAAAAATTTCTTCATATATTGGAATATGATCAAAATTCTAAATTTGTGATTAAGAATAGAATAAAGGAATGATGGAAATACTTGAATATTTGTCAATAACGTGGTTTATACCTCATTTCATTTCTTCGAAATTTATTCAACCCGAGAGAACACAACACAAAGCTTATATTTTGGTGTATTAACAGCTTTTATTGCAGAGAAAATAAAAGGCAATATCAGGAACAATCATAAGTTACTTAGATATCAAATATATTGAGCAGGAGACATTATTTTAGCTTGGATCTTTAGCTACTGTAAAGCCCAGCTTAAGTCATCAATCATCACAGTATAACATATCATACAACACGCAAATAATACGTAGATATTAATTATAGAAGCTGGTGTGGGCAATTTAGCACCCCTTGCGAACATAGCAACCTGACCTCCTGGAGGTAAAGGGGCAGCCACCATGAGTGGCATACACCACGCCGTGGTGCGTGGCCCCGTGGCTGTAACCCTGATGATGAACAGGGTAGCCATGACCACCGTGGCTACTCTGGTGGTGAGCTTCATAGTAGCCACCACCCGCATGCGGATTATGAGGTGGCACCACCGGATAATGAGCCGGACCACCGTGGGTCGAGTAATAACCACCCTCTACGTAGCCATGCTGCTCCAAAACCATATTGCTTGCTACAATTGCTAGAAAGAATTTGGTAAAATGCTACTACCTGTATTGTAATTGTTCGGTGAGAACCCTTTTTTATAGATGAGTAGATATATTAATATATTAAGAATGCATCTTATACTTATTAAGCTGGCTATTCGATGATGCTGCATTACTAGTTTTTTTGCTACTACTTTATATATGCTCCACTTTCCTAAAATGCCTCATGCTGCGGCAACTGTTACTAAGTTGGGGTCGTTTGCATGGTAGATGGGAATGAGTATCTGGAACGCCAACGAGAGGTATGACGTATTTTAAAGAGGTGTGAAAAGAATGATTTATCCCATAACGGGGTTCCCCACATCACAAAATGCTTAATCCAAATACTAATACATGGATTGAGGTTCCGATTCCCGTTAACCGGATTAACCAGAGTCATTAATCATGAACCAAAGTTCCCTTAATCTTTTTTATAGTTTACAGAAATATATATACGCTGTATTTTTTTTATAAAATAATGATAATGGATATATGATTCGGTATGAATATGATTCGCTTGAGAAATATTATGTGGAGCTTTATTCGGTTCTAGAATGGCTGGCCTGTCCTCATGAAAGGAAATGTTTCAACGTGCAGTAACTGGATCAATAGTAGAAATATCTTCCTTCACAAATTCGGCCCAATGCTTGTAGTCTAACTCTAACAAGGTCGCAAAAATGAATTCTATTAACCTTGCTTTTTGCTTAATCAGGCTTAATTGGGTTAAATAAAAACTGAGTATGATTTTCCTGGCGAGGAAATTGATACAACACTCTATAAATCACCTAATTACCTAGTCTTAAGGTGATTCTGAACTGCTGAAAAGATATGCAGCCGAGTTTCCGGGATATACGGATGGTTCTTTTGTGGTGGTTAGATCGAGTTTGTAACGATCCTTCATGTAATGAACTGGAATAATGTTTTGCTCATGATGATACCATCTCCTGCTGCCAAAATCATCATGATCTTTATTCTCTTGTTTAAGTTATACTCCTATGTTTTTGTGTAAGATAAGGGCTCGGGGACTTCGAGCATCTCCGATAGACTACTTGCTCGTATTATAAAATATTGACACCTACTAGGTTAAAGTGTGTTCATGTCCGGAATAAAATTCTTTACAAGCAAGAAAAAATAAAGAAGCAAGCTGGCTGAGTCCGATGTAACCGATTGGGCTCCCACCGGAACTGTTCTTAAAGCAAGTCCAATAGGTGTGCTAAATCAAGTCTTAAATCCAAAAATAGGGAATATGGGATAAAATTGCACTCCAACACTATGCTAGTGATGTGCTAAATCACTAGCACAAGCCTCCCCTTCCCTATTTTTAGAATATGCTAGCCACTTCTAAACTATTTTTATCATTAAAATATTCATTTCCCTCTCTCCTCCACATCATTTCCCTCTCTCTTTTTTCCCTCTCTCCTCCACTATTTAATATTATTATAATAATAGAGAATGGATATAGGGAGTAGTATTGGAGCTCATGTGCTAAATCTTGTGCTAAATCACTAAGACATATTATTTTATAATATTTTTAGGGAACCTCTTAGCATAGTGTTGGACTTGCTCTTAGTTCTTACTAATGAGACCAAAATTTTCAATATATTATTTCTCTCGGTTGCGACTGTATTATACTAAAGTGATTAATATCAAAGAACGCTTATATTAAATCTGGATTATCAAGAAGAGGTCATCTTTCAACAACCATTGTCCAATCTCTCTGAATACTGAAAACAGAATACAGTGGAGTGGAGTATGGCAGACGGGGTTCGAAGATTTGCTGTTTTTATTGGGCAACTCTAACCGGCTTAAAGCATCTCGGATGTCCTGGAGATCATCCCTCCTGGCCTCCCCCCTCTCTCTACTTTTATTTTTTTGTTATATAACTATGGGTTCTAAACTCGAGAAAGCTCTCAGCAAGGCAAACGTTATCTTGGTCTTGAGATTTTTGATAATATTTGTTGTTGCAACTCTGTTTTTCAGGTATTTCCTTTGTTTTTTTGTTTGTTACTTTCATTTTTTGATTTTTTGAGTGGAATTGCGAAAGATGTTGACTTTAATCTTTTTGAAACCAATGGAAATTTTTATTCAATCAAAGCAGCATCATACATAATATTCTCCAACACTAATTGTGGAGGAGACAAGAAATCAATGAAACAACCAATTTCACAAGGAACCCTAGCTAAACTATGGGCTACTTTGTTGGCTTGTTTTTTAACAAATTCAAGCGAAAAGTCTGGACGGTCTTTCAACAACTTGCGGCAATCTTCAAGCATGTTACCCACCTCTAAGTAGTTCATTGTACCCTTGGTAATGGCCTGGAATGTTAGCATCGAATCAGTCTCAAAAGTAACATTTGAGATAGCTCCTTCAGCAGCCCATTTTATCGCTTCCAGAACTCCCTTTGCCTCTGCTTCAAATACTGAAACTACACCCTCACAGCACATTGTTCTAGCTCTACAACAATCTCCGTTATGGTCTCGAACAATCATACCAAGGCTGAAGCTCGACCCTCCTTCGGTGACTGAGGCGTCGACATTAACTTTCAATCTCCCTTCAGTTGGTGCAACCCATCTCAACGGAAAACTGCTACTTAAGTTATGACCTCCTCCTGTGTTTACTGCTTTCATCTTCTGAGCTTCCTGCCACTGATTAATAGTAAGAGTACTCCACTGCATAGCAAGAGCTGGTGTAGTAGTTTTACCCTCCCAAACTTTTAAATTTCTGGCATGCCAAATTCCCCACAATGTGCTTCCTATACGTTCCAATCTTTCTGAAGTCTCGGTATTTAGAAGTTTTAGTAACCACTCTGCACAATATTCAACTCCGGACATATCGAAATGAAATCCCATGCCTTCCCAACAGCTCTGTGCAAATTGACATTCGAAAAAGATGTGAATCATGTGCTCTACATCAGTCAAGCACATAGGACAATTAATCGTAACGTGCACACCTTTATTTCTCAGCAGATACCTCACAGGCACATTGTTCTTACAAATACGCCACAAGAAAATCTTGACTTTTCCGGGAATCCTCAAATTCCACAATCTTGTCCATCCCTTTTGCTCTTCATTTCGTCTGATTCCATGCGTTTGATTAAACCAGTAACTATAACCAGATTTAGCGGTATATTTTCCATCCACAGTTCTAGTCCAAGCTAAATGATCAGAGACCTGATTTTGTGGGATAGGCGTTGTCAAAACAGGACTGACATCACAACTCGACAGTAAGTTGTTTACCTTGTTAACATCCCAATGTTTCGTACCAGGAACAAACAGATCACAAACTTTTAGATCTCTGGAGTAGCTAGACACCGCTTCATCCACCATAAAGTTATCTTTACCTCTAACCCATGCATCCTCAAACACTCTGATCATCTTTCCGTCACCAATCACCCATTTGAAACCCTTCTTGAGCTGCTCTTTCGCTTGCCACAGACCTGACCAAATATAGCTCGACCCCCCACCTCTTTGAGCTTCAAATAAATTGCAGTTGGCAAAGTATCTCGCTTTAAAAATCCTTGCAACTAAAGCATTCGGTTTGTTCATGAAATTCCAGCATTGCTTTCCCAAGAGTGCTAGATTAAAACCATGCAAATCTCGGAAACCCATACCTCCCAAACACTTTGCTTTACTCATATTTGCCCATGACATCCAATGAATACCCCTCCTTGAGTTATCTTTCGAACCCCACCAGAAGCTATTCATCATGATCTCCAATTCTTTACACAAAGATTTTGGAATCAAGAAACAAGACATAATATAGGATGGCACTGCTTGAGCTACACTCTGAATCAGTATAGCCTTTCCTGCTTTCGACAAACATTTACCTTTCCAACCTTCTATTTTCTTCCTCAGTCTGTCTTTTAAGAAGTTGAACGTCCTCCTCTTGGATTTTCCTATGAGAGGCGGAAGACCCAAATATTTACTATCACTAAGATCATTAAACACACCCAGCCTCGATTTAATTTCCAGTTGCTTATCAACCCTCACATTGGCACTAAAATAAATACCAGACTTCTGAAAATTGATAGCTTGGCCCGATTTGAGTTCGTATTTCTGCAGAATAGACTTTAATTCAGTTACCTCCTCCATAGTTGCTTTGCAGAAAATGAGACTATCGTCAGCAAATAAAAGGTGGGTAATTGCTGGAGCTTGCTCGTGAATACGACACCCTTTAATCTTGCCCTCTTCAGCAGCTTTCGAGATCATATTGGACAGGCCTTCCACACAAAGAAGAAAAAGGTAAGGTGACAATGGGTCACCTTGCCTCAAACCCCGCTTTGGCACTATAGGACCTACCAATTCGCCATTCAGACATATCGAGTATGTAACTGTTAAAACACATAGCATAATCCATTGAATCCATGTATTCGAAAAGCCCATACGACTCATCTGGTTTTTCAGGAAACCCCAATCTACTCGATCGAATGCCTTACTAACATCCAACTTCAGTGCAACTTCACCCTCCGTTCCTTTTTTCTTTTGTCTCATGTAATGAATGGATTCAAAAGCAATAAGCACATTGTCAGTTATGCTTCTATCAGACACAAAAGTTGATTGACTTTCATCAATGATATCTGGGAGTATGACCTTAAGACGATTAGAGAGGACCTTGGCAATTATCTTGTAGACAACATTGCATAAAGCTATAGGTCTAAGATCCTTCATGGAGTCAGCATCATCTTTTTTAGGGATTAAAACTATAGTAGCTGCATTGATTTTTTCAGGAAAAGACACTTCATGAAGCCATTTTTTACAAGTCAGAAACAGCTCCTCTCCGAGTAAACTCCAAAAATTCTGATAAAAGGCTGGATTGAGCCCGTCGGGGCCTGCACTTTTTTCCGGGTGCATCTGTTTAATAGCATCTAAAAACTCCTCAAATGTAAGATCTGCCACTAACTTAGCATTCTGCTCTGCAGAAATAACAGACCCTCCCTCCACTAATCCCTCCTCTTGAACTTCATCACTCTGACTGAACAGATTCCCAAAATAATTACGAACCACCTCAGCCATACCATTCTGGTCTGTAACTACCTCCCCTTCCTCGTTAACAAGCTTAGAAATTTTGTTCTGTTTCTTTCGAGTCGTTGCATAAGTATGGAAATATTTGGTATATGAGTCACCATCCATTAACCAGAAGGATTTTGCTCTCTGCTTCCAGTAAATTTCCTCGTGGATCAATAACTCTTCCAATTTGTTTTTCTCCTCAAAGTAACGCCTCGTCTGATCCTCATCTGCACAATCTTCATACCAACTGATAATCTCTTTTTGCCTTTGGATTTTCTCACGAAATTTGTTAAAAAACTTACGACCCCAGGTTCCCATATAGTTGGATAACTCCTGTAACTTTGGGATGAATTGAACTGGCCCCATTTTCCTCCAGTGACCAGCCACTTCCTCACGAAATTCCTGTTCTTTAAGCCAAGTGTTCTCGAATCTAAAACGAAAAACCTTCTTCGAGTGATCCGTACTATAGAAGTCCAACTGAATAGGGTCATGATCAGAATAAAAGGTGTGCTGCAGAGTTAGTTTATTAAGCGGAAATAATTGCCACCAAAAGGCCGTGGCAAAAGCTCTATCTAGGCGTTCCCTCACCCAATCTTTCGTGCCCCTAGACTTCTCCCAGGTGAATTTGCCACCCACCAAATCTAATTCCAGTAAACCACATTCCTCTATAACATTTTTGAAACCATCAAATAAGTATCTCGGGTGCTTATGCCTCCCTTTTTTCTCATCTTCACATAACATATCATTGAAGTCTCCTATCAACAGCCAAGGAAGAGTTGATGTTTGTTGACTTTAATCTTGTTTATTTGTTTAATCCTTGTGTTTTGTTTGATTTTTGTGTTTTTGACGATTTTTGTGTTATGAATGAGACGCTTCGTTGTTCGCTTCGCATACGACGAGGAAACTTGACCGATAGCATAGCGGTGGCGGTGACGGTGGTTTCAGGATGAGATCCGGTTTCAGAAAGGAAAACGTTAATTGTGCCTTAATTGAGGACATTAATGTTTGATTATTATACGTTAATTAAGAGCTTAATTGTCTCAATCATGAGTTATCATGATTGTGAGAATATTTTGATACTCCCTCCGTCCCAATTAATTCTATACAGTTTCCTTTTTGGCATGTCCCATCATTTCTATACATTCCCAAAATAGCAACTTTTTATAATATAAAACACTACTACACCCACTACATTCTTCCACTATCTCCATTTTATAATAATAAAAACACCATTACACCCACTAACTTCCTCCACTATCTCAAATCTATTATTAAAAAATATATGGGTCCCATCATCTTACCCACTTTCCATTTAACTTTACTCATTTCTTACACTTTTTCTTGGTCTCCGTGTCCAATCCCAATGTATATAACTCACTGGGACGGAGGGAGTATAATTTGTTAAATATATGGACTTATATTTTTCTTGTTTCTCTTTTTTTATTTTCAGGATTCTTGGAAGAAGACTGGTTTTTCTTTTCGGACATTAAAGTTTTATTGTCTAAATTTTCCCGGTCATCTTGCATGTCCGACGATTAGATAATAAACTTTTTTGAATTAAAAGAATTATCACGGCGAATTGCCGATTCTCGTTGAGATTTATTCTCATTTTCAAAAATAAAAAAAAAAGTGTGTTCATGTCCAACAACACTCTTTATACTCTTTGTCCATTTTTCTATTACTCCCTCCGTCTCATAATTCTTGGCTTGTTTGACTTTTTATGGTCAAATTGACCGAACTTTGACTACAAATTATATATAATTCTCTTGTAATTTTAAAAATATAAAATATGCATAATAAAGTACTTAAAGACTATTTTTTAATGATATAATTTTTATGATTTTTTTTAATCATATTATATATGTAATTTGTGGTCAAAGTTTGGTCATTTGACCATCAAAAGTCAAACAAGCCAAAAATTATGGGATAGAGGGAGTATTAAACATAATATACATTCATGAGAGTATAAGAATAAAGTGGTGAGAAAAAGAAAATATCATATAATATTAGTTAAGAGTATTTAAGAACTCTTCATAATAGAGACGAGAAAAGAGACTCTTAATGATTTAAAGAGTCTCTTGGAGCAAGCTTTTTTCATTTGCTATTCAAATTTCAAGTTAAGCTTATATAAAAAGATTATTGGAGATGTTCTTAACTAGGCCTGTAAATGGATCGGATATCCGATCTGATCCGATCCGATCCGTGGTTAAATAAATGGATATGGATCCTTATTAAAATAATCCGATCTGCTAATAATCCGATCCGATAATAATCCGGTCCGATAAAGAATGGATATGGATATGGTCAAATCCGATCTGTTAACGATCCGATCCGATTCATGCTTAACTATATTATATATTATATATTATATTTACTTATAATATATTATATTTTATTAATATATTACATACAAAATAAAAATTTCAAGACAGAGCCCTAAATCATATTTTCTTATAACCGATCAGCCGCTTCTAAGTCTTAACCCGACTCTCACTCTTATTATCAATAGAGTGAGTATAAACACATGAGAGCTAAACTCTTCCACTTAACACCTCCTCAATCACCTAGTTCTGTATTTAAGACATATTTATTGATTTTAATCCTTATTGAATAGAAAAGCGGATCATAATTTGCTTCCTCCAAAAATATTAAGCAACTTATTTATTGTTTTTCTAATTCACTTGATACATTATATGTTAAAGGTTTTATAGGAACCACCAGCAAAGTTTTTCAGTTACATTGTTTTTAATAACATGAAGTTGCAGACTTTACTTTACTGCTTTATTAGTTCTTTTTTGTACTTGTTATGTTAAAACTCATGAATTAATATAGCTAGAAAATATCACTTTCTTTCTTTGTGGAAGATTAAAACATTGTCCATGATGAAAAAATATATTTCGTAAATTTTAGTGGATCGGAGATCCGATCCGATTATCCATGATCCGAATGGACCGGATATGGATTGACTTGTAAAATATCCGACTCCTGATCCGATCCGATCCGAATCCGATAAAATTAAATGGATTAGGATATGGATTTAGCTAGATCCGATCCAAATCCGATCCGTTTACAGGCCTATTCTTAACCACTCTTATTCAAAAAAAAAAAGAAAAAAATTTAATAGGTACAACTTCATTTATAAAAATATCAACATACAATCACATTATGAGAAATAAAAACTTTAATGTAATACAAGTAATTTATATCCCTTCGTACCACTCAATTATTTACATTGAGGTTGGGGCTACACACTCATTCTAATACTCTCATAAAATATAGTTTGATGATTATTTTAATTTTTTTTTCTAAATCTAAATTTTTATAAAAAAAAAAAATTCAAAAAATGTTATGAAACTATGTTTCATAGCTTATAGGTGCCTTCATGTCGAGTAATGCAAAATGCAAAAAAGTGTAAAGAAGTGAGAGGGATATACATTATTTATGAGATTTGATGATTATCCCGTTATCAATTATCACACTTAAAATATTATTATATTGTTTTCTTTTTGTGCTGAATATATATATATATATATATATATATATATATATATATATATATATATATATATATATATATGGTCAAGTTCCGTGGAGACGCAACTTATCAAGAGACGAGAGAGACTGTTAGGTCCAAAGTATCGTAGAAGGGGGGTTGAATACGATACTCACTACAATTTAAAATTATTTCGAATCTTGCGGATAAATAAATTGCAGTCCTGTAATAGGTCCAAAGTATCGTAGAAGGGGGGGTTGAATACGATACTCACTACAATTTAAAATTCTTTCGAATCTTGCGGATAAATAAATTGCAGTCCTGTAATGGGTTTCGTGTTCCAGATATTTATTGAGTCAGTTTCTGAGGATATGAAAATATTAAACCAACACACAATATTTTCCAAGGTATATCTGTATATTGATAAATACCTCGAAGGTGCTATAAATCCAAACCCGAAGGTTGGCTGCAGAGACTACAATACACTCTACACACAAACGCCTATCAAAGCAGATCTTCTATCTAAGCTCTCGTATGTGTGTAGTGTGTGCCCTTTACAAAGTGTGTAATGTGGGTAGTTGTAGTTGTGTTTTCAAAATGAAACACAAAGCCTCTATTTATAGACTTTGGGGGACAAACTCAGCTGGTGCTTGCTCTTGGCGCAAGGAAGGTTTCAACCAATCAGAACAAAGCTTCCTCGTTCCTTGTATTAGCTTCCTTGCTCCAATCTACCTTGCTCCTCCTTCAACTTGCGCCAAAACAATTCAGAAGAAATGTTTACATGATTTAAATGGCGCAATGAAGAAATAAGAATTGGAAATTCCTTCCTCGTTCCAGTTAAATCAATTTTAACAGAATTGTTTAATAAACTGGCGCAAGCAAACCAATATCTTCCTTGTTCCAATTGGCGCAAGGAAGACAATTCCTTCCTTGTTCCAATTGGCGCAAGGAAGAAGTGGCTGGATGATGAATTTGGCGCAAGGAAGAATTATAATTAATAATTCTTTCCTTGTTCCATTCTTGGCGCAAGGAGGAATTATAAATAATAATTTCTTCCTTGTTCCATTCTTGGCGCAAGGAAGAATTAAAATAGTTAATTCCTTCCTTGTTCCATTCCTTCCTTGTTCTTTTCTAGCTTGCTCCATTTCTTCCTTGTTCCTCTCTAGCTTGCTCCATTTCTTCCTTGTTCCTCCTTCAACTTGCGCCAAAACAATTGTTTAAGTTGATTTTAATATATTTTGGCGCAAGGAAGTCTTTTGAATAAATCAAAAGCTTCCTTGTTCCTCCTTTAATATCATGTGGCGCCAGGAAGATAATTGGCTCCATTTCTTCCTTGTTCTAACTTAGAACAATCTAGCACACTTATATATATACATATATGTTACACATATATACATATAAGTGTTTACTAGTTAATTTGGAGGTCGCTTTGCCTTGACTTGATTAAGTTATTCTTGATTGAATCCTTCGAATCCAATTCACACGTACTGACGTCCTGTGCACTGGTCTGGTTCACGAACGACTAATACAGAATTGATTCTCCGTCTTCTTTTCTTGACAACGTACTTAATCAGTCACACCAGACTTGAGTATTGCTTCAATTTGTTGATTATAAATAACCAACCAAGATATCCTGAAATATCTTGCTTCAGGGGTTGCACTGAAATCTTTCGAGTACTTGGACAACATCTTCATTGCTTCCACAATCTTGAATACTTCAATCTTTATTCTTCACTGAGGCATGAACATATTTATGAACTTCTTCCAGTGAACTTATTCCTTCAAGACTGTAGATGGCTTCTTCAACCTTTGTCTTCGTATCTTCCGATTTCGGTGCAGGCGTAGTGTTATTTACTTTTCATGTTCTATTGTTGAGTTATCATCCCTATGTAACAGATAGGGTTGTCTTTACATTTAGACTTACAATCTCCCCCTATTTGTTTGTTAATCATAACAAGCAAATCCCCTGGAGGATAACTCAACTAACACTAGAAAAAGTAAAGTCCCGGACTAGTAAATAATGCTACAATGTTTCTGGATTATATAATACATTTCCAGATTTCATGAATAGAAATAACAGATGTGCATATCACCTTTATTTCTCTGGTCCTTTCTTACCTGCCAGATAATCCTCATGGTTTGTCTTGAAGAGAATTCAAAACATTCCATTATGCAAAGAACAATCTGCAGCTTCTTTAAATTCTTCAGTGGTGATGAATAAGTTCCTGTGTACCACTTTCTGAAGAATAAATGTATCACCATGATTCCTCAAAAGTAAAGAAACAAGTCTTTGCTTATGCTTCTCCCTCTGACAAAGATAGTGGTGAACCAATACCACTACTTCCTAGGAATCATACCACGTACCACCTGAATAAGAATACAACACAGTGGTGAGGTGTACATGAGTTGTTATTACTTCTCCTCCCATTACCTTGATCAAGTACCCCTTGGTGATAAGTAGCTATCTCCCCTTAGATGAAAGATCAATCCTCCTCCTTAGTTGAAAGATGAATCTCCTCCCCCGTATTACACAGCTAAAGAGTGGTTTACTCCCCCTTAGTTGTAGACAGCAGAAGAAAGCTAACTTACTTTTTCTTCCCCCTTTCATATATTCTCCCCCTTTCATATATTCTCCCCCTTAGTTGTGGAATCCTCCGAGGATATGTGGTATCAAATAGGTTAAGGAATGTGTACAATACTTCCTGTACCAAAAGATAATCTCCCCATAGAGAACTAAACAACGCTAAAGCTGGGGTCGAAGAAAGAGTTCAGAAGAAGGGTTTACTTTGATTGAGTTGGTCCCTATGCTGAAAGAATAGGTTCCAAACGGAAAAGTAATGAGTAAAATCTGACAACCGTGTCCCTTTAACGTTACCAAATGATAAAGCTTCCCGATATTTTTAGGTTGCAATACCAATTGTTAGATCCCTGATAAGGTTTCGATAACATCTTTAACATGGCTCGAACGGCAGTCAGTCGAGCATTTCAGTGATAGTATCCACTTTGCCTTTAGGTATGAATTTGGTATTCAGTGGGTGTCTCACAAAAACGTTCTGCAGGTGTATCACTCAACACTCAAATTTCTCTCGGTTTTTGGGTAAGGGTGTCACTCACGAGTTCTGTAAGTGTATCCCTCCACACAAACACTGAGCTTCTAAAATGCTGAGTACCTGCAAGAAAATCACCTTAGCCACCCTTAAAGGGGGGGTCACCGGTGGTGCAATGGGAGTTCGTAATTCCCAGTCCCTATAGACTCATCAGATAAATCTGAATCATGGTCCACAAGTTGCCAACCACTAAATGGCTTATCCAATTAAGGATCCAGAGTTGTTTGCTCTGGGAGGTTAGACAAAGGCTTAATTATGGCAAAGGCCTAAGTCCTCCTCAATGTCTGTGAAGACACTTGATTCAAGAGAATCATCAACCATAAGTTCACACCATGAAATGGAATGAACCGTAGTTGCTTCCGTCAATTCTTTCAACAACTTGTGAGCTTTCAATACTAATTATTATATGTACCTCACAAGTGTTTCACTCTTCTCAAAATCCTATGTGTTTGCACTCACTCATGCTCACATATTTCTCATTCTGATGTCTCACTAGTTCTTCTCAGAATCTCACCAAGTGTTTAACTCTCAGTGTTTGGCTCACAGTGTTTCTCTCAGCACTCAAAGTATGGTCTTCTGTACCTGCATGAGAAAATCACCATAGCCCCTTCAAGAGAGGTCACTGGCGGTGCAATGGGGTTTCGTAAATCCCCGATCCTCAACCGACTCATCAATATATTGACTCATAGTCAGAGAGTTGCCGATCTCCTATAAATAGGAAATCCATTCCGATTGGATCCAGATCTGTTCTTATCTGGGGAGGGAGACGAGAATCCTGAAGATTTGGCAATTGAGATCCTCGTTTCCTCCTTACACCTGTAAAGGCATCAACCATCTTATTTACCGTAAAATGGTAAATGAAGAAGTTGCTTCTGGAACAAAACCTTTAACCTTACTGTGCACTCTCTTGTATTGTGTCCATAAGATTTTTGTTTAGTCTCTTCATCAGAGTGATTACTGATGATGTGCTTGACTCAATACAAGATGCTCTGGCTGACGAGCGAATTTCAATGGACTCACCCTGTTGATAGAATGATTCCAGAGACTGTTTAATTGCCTTTTCAGCTCTATATTCTTTTGAGAGAATACAGATGAGCAACAGTTACCTCAATTTCAAAAACACCTTTTCTTCTTGAGAGGTAGAGCTGTGGGTACACTATCCCTCACATCCTTATTTGCTGCAACGAGTACAGTTTCTCCCTCATTGACTTTTTGTTTGAAAAGTTCCTTATTACTCCAGGGGGAAAGTTGGGATGTGTTCTGAATTTGGTTTTATAGTCTCGGATAAAGATTGTTGGTTTTCAACCTTTTGACTATCTAGGAAAGCCAAGAGGCTGATAAAGTTCCGAAGAACAGAATAAGATATAAATGCACTTTAGAAAATCTATGATTTTAAATGAAAGCAATTGCATTTAATCTTTTGAGAAAAATGAATCAGTCGTGACTGTAAAATGTTTTTCATAAAGAATGACAATCACAACCGAAGAAAGAATTAAAGTTTTCCATTAAAAACTAGTTTGAGTACGAGAGTCTGAATCTATACATAAAAGGTTTAAATGAACTTGTCTTTGAAAAAGACACAGACTCCTGTTTCTCACTACAATTTAAAAAGGGAAAAAAGAAAATTTATGCACTACAGTGTATAAAGCACTCACCACAATAATTAGTAAAAAGGCCTCGTACTAGCACATCGTCAAAACAGACGCTGCAAGTGACAAAGATCACCAAGTACACAAATACAAGATAATCAATGTCTCGTCCTATGACACTACATGTATAGATGCAAAATATTCTAAGAAATATTTATGAAACAGAGTAGTGGATACCAATTGTTGAAATCAATTGATAATAAAATTTCTTTGAAGAAACTCACCACTCCACAATATAAATATGAGACAGAATAAAGATTATGTTGTCTCCCTTGTACTAAGAATATTAAACACCTAAAATATATTAGCACCAGTGGTCTTAAGAAATGTGCAACAATATTTCACCAGTGCCAATACATCACAATCAATTCACAAATAAAACATCAATAAAGCATCAAGAATAGATACCAATTAAATATTTCAAGAATGAATTAATCATGCTTCTATTATTCTATCAAAGTTAATCATGAAACAAATAGCATATAATTGTGGATCACAATTTAACTAAGATAAAATAATAATTACGTGCACAATATCATATAATTATCAGATCATCATATAACAACAAAAATCATGACAATCATACAAAGATATTCGCAAGCACGAGGGAAAGTTGAAGAAAAGTTCACGAGACTTATACAGATAATCATTAAACACAAGTGGACTCACACAACTCCTCGCAGAAAAATATTGACAATTAATATTAGTGATATACATATAAGCATGCAAAAATATCACTAACATTAAAAGTATCACAACTATATGCAGTTAGACATGAAATAAAATATCAATTAATAAATCATCAAATATCCAACACAAATAGTTATGCTTCAAATATATACACTAATATAAATGGATTCAGCCTAGATAGAATCTAAGTAACTCCACAAATACTAGTATATCATGACTAAATTCTAACTAGATTCTAACCACATACCAATTATTGATACAAGTCATAAGTCTAGAAAAAAATAAGTCATGCTACAGATTATATACCAATATAAATGAATTCAACCTAGAAAATAATCCTAAGTATGTTCACAAATACAGATATATCACGACTAGATTATGATAAAGTTCTCTACTAGATACCAATTGTTGAAGAGGTATAGATCAAGAAAAATAACATAATTAAGTCATGCTTCATGTCATCCCTAATTATTTGAATCATGAACAAATAAGTCACTTAATTGTCATGCAACACAATTTAAATAATTATAATAACAAACACTCATGCTAAACCATATAATCACCATCTAAGCATGCAAGGCAATAAACATGGAAATCACATAGAATAGCAAAAAGCACGAGGTACTGGATTTTAAATAAATTCACAAGTCCTATGTATAGACAATTTAATACTCATGAATTCATTCAAGAAATACGATAAACATGCTCATGAAAGAAGTAATACCTTATGTCAACGAGCACTAGATCGAGCAGTAGGTCCTTAGGTTCCAATAGCAAGATCCTTAGGTTCCAGGGAGTAGAGAGTGCTTCACAGAGTTGCTGGAAATGGAGTTATTTTCTTGTTCTTGGCATCTTCTTATTATAACAAGAAATCAACCTCCTTCCACGAATGACAGCTTCATGAGAGAATAAATCCTCTGTCTTTCTGACAATCTGTAAAACAATATCTATATAGTTGTACAGGATAAGCACAGTATCTTTAGGGTACCATTCCAATAGATTAGGCAATCCCTAAAAATAACTATAAACCTGTTAACAACTAAATGGATAAGTTCTCCAAAATCCACTCAGAACCATGAACATTGACATAAAGAAAATATAACATGTGATCATTTTGCAGTTAAGTAAAGTGATGAGTTGAATACCTCTAAGACTTGACATTTCAGTTGATGTACCTTTCTTGTACTGATCAAGTTCAGTGGTTGTTGGCTTCAGTCTTGGCAGGTCTAGAATCTTCCAAAATGCGCATATTCAAAAGATCTTTGACTTCCTTTTGTTGCCATCATTCTTTAGGCTAACTAGTAGACCACAAAGAATTGCAACTTTCCAACAAACTCATCATATCACTAATCTGCATTCACTTAGCAAATATCTTGCACAAGTGACGTTAGTCCACATATAATATAATCATGGTATCACAGCACAGATAGTTGTATTGTGTGTGCCTTGTATCATGAGAGGTAATAATTTCGATACCAAATATGACTCTAGCAAAGAGATATTAAAATAATGTGCTAGTCAGAAGTCTACCATGTCCGTGACGATCATCAGGTGTTGGATAGCAACTCATAGAGAGCTGGTGAAGAAAGAGAACACAAATTCCGTTGGATCTGCAACTGCAAAGTCCTTGAAATGTTGAATGAAGCTTCATCTTATAGCTCACTGTAATATCCTGAACCCGAGTCTCGTCAATGGCGCTTTAGTTCAATTTTGAAGGTCGTTAAGTCCCCTAAAATGTAGAGACCTGAACTTGAAGATTCTGTTTCCATCATCTTCATAACATTCTCCTTTGAAATAACTCAAAGCAATCAAATTGGCTTGTCCCTCATAACAGAGCCAAAAACATCCAGTTGGAATCTAAATACCCGAAGTGTACTAAGTACTGAATTGTCATTAGGTCAGGGTATCAGAATCCACACAATTTGCTTTCAAACTGATTGAGATCATCTTGTTGTGCAATCACTCAATCTAGATCCCCTTAAGAGCTTCTGAATCTTTCTCAAGTTTCACTTCAGATTGAAACCCAAAGAAATAACATTCTTTGACAATAGCTCTCCCAGTCTTCACTTCACCATTAGGAACATTTAAGAACTAGAACTCGGGAATGATATTGACTTCAAACCCTTTGTCTAAGCAGATACGTTCTTGAATTGTCCTGTTCATCTTCAATGTGGTGTTGAGTTTGACTAGTGGATCCACCCTTGAACCCTTGAACTTGAACTTATATCCATAATCAGTTAAATCCTCTTAAATTTATATTCTGAATTTTAACTTAAATTTAAATCATAAACTATACAAATTTAAATAATAAATTTATAAAAAGTTTATGATAAACTTAATAAAGTCTAAGAGTAAACTTTACAAGTCTAAGATAAATTTAAACAAATTTATTAAATGAATTTGGTAAAGTTTATAAAGTAAATTTATTTAAGTTTATAAAATAAATTTAATTAATTCATAATAAACTCAATTAACAAGTTTAAAATAAATTAAGTAAAATTTATAAAATAAACTTATTAAAATTTAAAGTATAAATTTATAAGTCCCGGTCCAAAGTTCAGTATCCAACAGATAATCCTTGCTTAGGCCTACGGACAAATTCAGCAACACAAACCGGAAGAACATTTCCCCTAATCAAATATCAAAAGCTAGGTTCTTGATTTTCCGTACGATTAGGATCCTGATTTGTATATCAATCAGCCTCGCTCTGATACCAATTGTTAGGTCCAAAGTATCGTAGAAGGGGGGGTTGAATACGATACTCACTACAATTTAAAATTCTTTCGAATCTTGCGGATAAATATTTTGCAGTCCGTTAATGGGTTTCGTGTTCCGGATATTTATTGAGTCAGTTTCTGAGGATATGAAAATATTAAACCAACACACAATATTTTCCAAGGTATATCTGTATATTGATAAATACCTCGAAGGTGCTATAAATCCAAACCCGAAGGTTGGCTGCAGAGACTACAATACACTCTACACACAAACGCCTATCAAAGCAGATCTTCTATCTAAGCTCTCGTATGTGTGTAGTGTGTGCCCTTTACAAAGTGTGTAATGTGGGTAGTTGTAGTTGTGTTTTCAAAATGAAACACAAAGCCTCTATTTATAGACTTTGGGGGACAAACTCAGCTGGTGCTTGCTCTTGGCGCAAGGAAGGTTTCAACCAATCAGAACAAAGCTTCCTCGTTCCTTGTATTAGCTTCCTTGCTCCAATCTACCTTGCTCCTCCTTCAACTTGCGCCAAAACAATTCAGAAGAAATGTTTACATGATTTAAATGGCGCAATGAAGAAATCAGAATTGGAAATTTCTTCCTCGTTCCAGTTAAATCAATTTTAACAGAATTGTTTAATAAACTGGCGCAAGCAAACCAATATCTTCCTTGTTCCAATTGGCGCAAGGAAGACAATTCCTTCCTTGTTCCAATTGGCGCAAGGAAGAAGTGGCTGGATGATGAATTTGGCGCAAGGAAGAATTATAATTAATAATTCTTTCCTTGTTCCATTCTTGGTGCAAGGAGGAATTATAAATAATAATTTCTTCCTTGTTCCATTCTTGGCGTAAGGAAGAATTAAAATAATTAATTCCTTCCTTGTTCCATTCCTTCCTTGTTCTTTTCTAGCTTGCTCCATTTCTTCCTTGTTCCTCTCTAGCTTGCTCCATTTCTTCCTTGTTCCTCCTTCAACTTGCGCCAAAACAATTGTTTAAGTTGATTTTAATATATTTTGGCGCAAGGAAGTCTTTTGAATAAATCAAAAGCTTCCTTGTTCCTCCTTTAATATCATGTGGCGCCAGGAAGATAATTGGCTCCATTTCTTCCTTGTTCTAACTTAGAACAATCTAGCACACTTATATATATACATATATGTTACACATATATACATATAAGTGTTTACTAGTTAATTTGGAGGTCGCTTTGCCTTGACTTGATTAAGTTATTCTTGATTGAATCCTTCGAATCCAATTCACACGTACTGACGTCCTGTGCACTGGTCTGGTTCACGAACGACTAATACAGAATTGATTCTCCGTCTTCTTTTCTTGACAACGTACTTAATCAGTCACACCAGACTTGAGTATTGCTTCAATTTGTTGATTATAAATAACCAACCAAGATATCCTGAAATATCTTGTTTCAGGGGTTGCACTGAAATCTTTCGAGTACTTGGACAACATCTTCATTGCTTCCACAATCTTGAATACTTCAATCTTTATTCTTCACTGAGGCATGAACATATTTATGAACTTCTTCCAGTGAACTTATTCCTTCAAGACTGTAGATGGCTTCTTCAACCTTTGTCTTCGTATCTTCCGATTTCGGTGTAGACGTAGTGTTATTTACTTTTCATGTTCTATTGTTGAGTTATCATCCCTATGTAACAGATAGGGTTGTCTTTACATTTAGACTTACAGAGACGCAACACCAGCTGTTGATTTCCATCAGTATACTTGCAACCAATACAGGGGCACGCTGGGGAAAAAAAATTATACGCTGATGTAATATGGAAACATACGAGCTGTATACGTCCCTTATAAGGAAACGTGAATATGCTACTGATTTAGAGATTCAATCATGGATTTTGTAATTTTGGAAGCTTTGTACGTCTTAATATATGATACATATATAACTCATAATCAAGAACAGAAGCGTTGAAAAGATTTTGCAGAGGTTTTGTAATATCAGTGTCAATGGAAGCTAGCATGGACGAACTAAGGTTCTGTTCTTGATTTTGATCTCATCGATTCACAGTTTTTTTAGGAATTTTTGATAGAACACTCTATTGAACCCTAACTCTTGATTCTTTATCTGGTTCAGGCATCCGAACGATAGCGAACAGTTGCAGAACACCGTAAGGTCCATGTCAATTCATCCTGAAGTTCATATCTCAAGGTTAGTTGTGCTTCTTAAACTCTTTTTCAGAATCAACTAAGTATATAGTTGTATTTTTCTGAGAATATGAAGTAGAACACCAACAAAATTTTTGTTCTTGATGTTTTTGCCTCAGCCACGACAAGCCGATTGTTAGAATCAAACCTAGTATGCTTGTTCGTGTGTTGTCGTCGTTGTCTGATGATCAAAAATCATGGATTTCTTCAACCGGCTTTGATTCTATAATAAGTTTCGGACTTAACGAGTACCCCGTGAAGCTTTCTGAATTTCTGTTATCATCTTTTGAACCAAATCCTCAGGTGACACAGGGTTTGTTCTTGATTTTGATCTGATTGAATGACAGTTTATATACGATTTTCGTACAGAACACTGCAAGGAACCTTAATTGTTCATGGTTTTTTGATGTTCTTGTTCAGGGATAAGAACCGTGGGGAAGAGTCGCAGAATTTAGTATGGTCAGCGTCGATTGATCCTAACATTGTTTTATCAAGGTTCGTGGTTATTCTTGATTTCTCTGAATCATGTTTGTAGACAATTTCGTTTAAAGAACAGTATAAAGAACAATGATTCTTCTTTGTTGTTGATGTTTTTTGTTCAGGAAAGAGAAGCCGATCGTTAGAATTAACCTTGTATGCTTTTTAATGAATTTGTCGTCACTATTTGATGATCAAAAATCATGGATTTCTTCTACCGGGTTTGGTTCCATAATGAGTTTCGAACTAAACGAGTACCCCGTGAAGCTTTCTGAATTTTTGCTATCATCTTTTGAACAAAATCCTGCATTTTTAAGGATTAATTAAAAAAAAAATTGAGATAGCGGAGGAGGATGTACATGAAATTATGCATGGGTTTTCCTCTCTGGGGAGTAGATCAGGACGACCAGATGCTGAAGAGCAAGAAACGGACATCCAAAAAATTAAGAAGGAGAACTATATCTAGAAAGTGTGCGTGTTAGGCTTGTTTATTTCTTATTAGAGATTCTAATATTATTAAGAGATTTGTATTAAAGTTTTATCATATCAAGTATTAAAGTTTTACCATATTAATATTAAATGTGTACATTAATGCATACATTTACAATCCCATGATATATGCATTGTATTTAATGATTTTGAAATTTAAATTTTCTTTACTAGTTTCCTTATTTATGTTTCTACGATTTGCTTGCTACGGATGAAATCCTTTCCATTCTTTCAGGATTCTCTTGGGATTCTTACTTCCAAAGCTAATGTTATATTTTAACAAATAAAGAACCAACAGCTTAATAGAATTTTTATTCTGAAATAATAAAATATTTAATCTTATACTATTGAATCTTATTGGAACACTAAAATGGATCAATGATAAGATAAGTGAAATATAAACAAATATAAAAATGGTATAAAATTGATAATTCACAATATTTACTCACCAAAATTATATTAAATTTTATATTAGAACAATTTACATATTATGCACAAACCTAAATATTCCGAGAAAAAAATGTTGTTAGATCTCTCATTAGAACCTTAGTATTTTTGAGAACACCTTAATGAATCTTCATATTAATCAAATAATAAATCTCTATTAGTAAATTTTATAAAAACACAACCATATATATTTATTGTATGGCTACGTAACACTTTAAGGAATCTCCAAGAAATATTGAATTAATATATGAAAATTTTAAATTAGTAGGACACTTAATGAATTAATTTTTTTTTAGATTAATCATCTAAATTAAATAAAACAAAAAGGTACAATTTTTAACGTATTCGTAAGTAACATCTTAAAGAATAATATCTATGAAATCAATAAGAAAAAATTTGAAAATATAAATTATTCGATAATATATGTTACATTGGTGAAGAACCCATCGATTAATATAATTCTTATTTAAATAATTTAAAATATATATACCTTATTATCTAAATTTTAATAAAACAAATTATTTATGATTGTTGAATTATCATCTTGTGTCTAAGGAACACCGGAAAGAATCTAGTAAAAATAAGTTAGTAATTTAATATTAAAATGATATAAATTAGTAGGAAAAATATACTACAAGGGTTAAGAAAGAATGGGGATTTCTCCTTCAACTCATAATAGTAATAAATACAATAGATTTTGCAGATATTAAAAGTAGACCTTATTAATATTGTTTTGATTTTAATTTTTTTTAATTTTAATATTAAAATATATAATTATTTTTATCACTTTCACGAACACGTTATACAATCTTGTAAAAATATATAATTGTCTCAGGATCACCTTAAAATATATAACTGTCTAAGACCTTGGAACTTTATTGATATTATTATAATTTTAAATAAAATTTATTTTAATATTACAATATAATTATTATTATCATTTTTTATGAACAGTTATGGAATCTGCATATAATTTAAACAGTTAAATCCTTAATACAAATTTTTTCGAATCTCTATTCACCTTACCAAAAGTCAACATAAAGTTTCTCACATTTTAAATAATAATAAATTAATGAGAGATCAATTTGAATATCTATTGAAATATTTAATTTTTAAAAATAATAATGTCAATATTTAAAAAAAAATTAAAAAAATATCTACTTGTAATGGATAGTAAAGGGACATTATTGATTTTACTATGTATTTGAAAATTATTCAAAGTAGGAGTTCAACTTAAATTAAACAAAAATGCCTAATTCTTAACACTCGCTTCTCCAACATTAAGAATAATGTATCAATAAAATATATTCTAAAAAAAAATTTAAATTGAATTTAAAAGTAAATATAATTGTATTGTATTGTATATTCTATTAGAATTTTAATTTTATCAAAAAAAATATAACTGAACTTAATATAGAATAAATATATTCAATAATAATATAGTCGAAATATGATACTAGTGAAATAACTATTATATTTTTGATAATATTAAGGTAACACTTGCTAATGTTTATATTGAAGGAACTTCAAAATTTTAACATACAATTTTTAGAAAATTCTATATTTCAACTACTTTTCCAAGAAAATGTTATTATGAAAGAGATATAAAATATGAATAAAACACTTTAAAGAATCTCATTTAAAAAATAAAATACATTACGAAATCAAAAATTTCAAAATATGATGATGTAATTTGGAGGATAATTTAATATATGACTTCTATAAATTATCAAAATAATTTATAATAATATTTTCTAGTTATAAATATATTGTTTATGTCAAATGAATTTTTTTTATAATTTATGATTCTTTAAAGTGTTTTGATTCTTTAATCTTATAGGTGTTCTTTAAAGTGTTTTCCATTCTTTAATATCATAGGTGTTCGTGGATTCTTCAGCTTTTAATAACGTCTCCTAGTGAAGAATTTATTATTAAATTCTACAATATAAAATAAATGGAAATCTATTTGGAGGAATATCATAATGAATCTTTTAGAGATCAAATTTCTACAACTATCACATATGATTTGAGTTAGTATGATAGCAATCAAAGTCATGAATTTTAAATAATAAAATTTTTGAATTTTTGTGGTTTAGATTAAACATGTTATTCTTAAATTTTCTGGTTCTATAAGAACACCTATAACGACACTTATGAGAACAATACATATATAAGAATTCGCAATGGGAGAATTAACGAGATTAAATCCAGCAGCTTCTTCTTCATATATAGCCAATAGATCAATATACACAAAACAATATACACTTGATCTCCAAAAGAATCTATACCATAATAACCACAAAACAATGACCTATCTTCTCCTCATAACACAACCAATAGAAGACAAATTGATATTGTTATTGCAGTAGCCACCAACATCTGTCTTCAATATAAGGGGGAGGCTTTAACCAGAGGACTATTGTAGTGTAAGTTGTATAAGATGAATAAGATCTTTCACAACAACAAAGCAAGAACACGCATACAAGCATAAAACATGTTAGAATCAATCGACAAAGATCTTACAGTTGTATGCGTATATACAACTAGAACAAGTTGTATGCGTATATACAACTAGAACAAGTTCAGGAACATTCAGGGATCCTTGTAGAAAATAAAAGCTTGATCAAGATCACTAAAACGCTGATCAATGTTGATTATAAATAACCAACCAAGATATATAGAAATATCTTGCTTCAGGGGTTGCACTGAAATCTTTCGAGTACTTGGACAACATCTTCATTGCTTCCACAATCTTGAATACTTCAATCTTTATTCTTCACTGAGGCATGAACATATTAATGAACTTCTTCCAGTGAACTTATTCCTTCAAGACTGTAGATGGCTTCTTCAACCTTTGTCTTCGTATCTTCCAATTCCGGTGCAGGCGTAGTGTTATTTACTTGTCCTGTTCTATTGTTGAGTTATCATCCCTATGTAACGGAGGATGAATCTCCTCCTCCGTATTACACAGCTAAAGAGTAGTTTACTCCCCCTTAGTTGTAGACAGCAGAAGAAAGCTAACTTACTTTTTCTTCCCCCTTTCATATATTCTCCCCCTAAATATATTCTCCCCCTTAGTTGTGGAATCCTCCGAGGATATGTGGTATCAAATATGGTCAAGGAACGTGTCCAATACATCCTGTACCAAAAGATAATATCCCCGTAGAGAACTAAACAACGCTAAAGCTGGGATCGAAGAAAGAGTTCAGAAGAAGGGTTTACTTTGATTGGGTTGGTCCCTATGCTGAAAGAATAGGTTCCAAACGGAAAAGTAATGAGTAAAAACTAACATTCCAGTAACAACATCCACTTTGTCTTTAGGTATAAATTTGGTAATTAGTAGGTGTCTCACCAAAATGTTCTGCAGGTGTATAACTCAACACTCAAATTTCTCTCGGTTTTTGGGTAAGGGTGTCACTCACGAGTTCTGTAAGTGTATCCCTCCACACAAATACTGAGCTTCCAAAATGCTGAGTACCTGCAAGAAAATGACCTTAGCCACCCTTAAAGGGGGTCACCGGTGGTGCAATGGGAGTTCGTAATTCCCAGTCCCTGTAGACTCATCAGATAAATCCGAATCATGGTCCACAAGTTGCCAACCACTAAGTGGCTTATCCAATTAAGGATCCAGAGTTGTTTGCTCTGGGAGGTTAGACAAAGGCTTAACTATGGCAAAGGCCTAAGTCCTCCTCAATGTCTGTGAAGACACTTGATTCAAGAGAATCATCAACCATAAGTTCACAACGTGAAATGGAATGAACCGTAGTTGCTTCCGTCAATTCTTTCAACAACTTGTGAGCTTTCAATACCAATTATTATTATATGTACCTCACAAGTGTTTCACTCTTCTCAAAATCCTATGTGTTTGCACTCACTCATGCTCACATATTTCTCATTCTGATATCTCACTGGTCCTTCTCAGAATCTCACCAAGTGTTTAACTCTCAGTGTTTGGCTCATATTGTTTCTCTCAGCACTCAAAGTATGGTCTTCTGTACCTGCATGAGAAAATCACCATAGCCCCTTCAAGAGAGGTCACTGGCGGTGCAATGGGGTTTCGTAAATCCCCGATCCTCAACTGACTCATCAATAAATTGACTCATAGTCAGAGAGTTGCCGATCTCCTATAAATAGGAAATCCATTCCGATTGGATCCAGATCTGTTCTTATCTGGGGAGGGAGACGAGAATCCTGAAGATTTGGCAATTGAGATCCTCGTTTCCTCCTTACACATGTAAAGGCATCAACCATCTTATTTACCGTAAAATGGTAAATGAAGAAGTTGCTTCTGGAACAAAACCTTTAACCTTACTGTGCACTCTCTTGTATTGTGTCCATAAAATTTTCAGTTTAGGCTCTTCATCAGAGTGACTACTGATGATGTGCTTGAGTCAATACAAGATGCTCTGGCTGACGAGCGAATTTCAATGGACTCATCCTGTTGAGAGAATGATTCCAGAGACTGTTTTATTGCCTTTTCAGCTCTATATTCTTTTGAGAAAATATAGATGAGCAACAGTTACCTCAAGTTCAAAAGCACCTTTTCTTCTTGAGAGGTAGAGCTGTGGGTACACTATCCCTCACATCCTTATTTGCTGCAACAAGTACAGTTTCTCCCTCATTGACCTCTAGTCTAATAAGTTCCTTATCACTTCAGGGAGAAAGTTTGGATGTGTTCTGAATTTGGTTTTATAGTCTGGGATAAAGATTGTGGGTTTTCAACCTTATGACTATCTAGGAAAGCCAAGAGGCTGATTAAGTTCCGAAGAACAGAAAGAGATATAAATGCATTTCAGAAAATCTATGATTTTAAATGAAAGCAATTGCATTTAATCTTTTGAGAAAAAATGAATCAGTTGTGATTGTAAAAATGATTTGCATAAAGAATGACAATCACAACCGATGAAAGAATCAAAGTTTTCCATTAAAAACTGGTTTGAGTACGAGAGTCTGAATCTATGCATAAAAGGTTTAAATGAACTTGTCTTTTGAAAAAGACACAGACTCCTGTTTCTCACTATAATTTAAAAAGGAAACAAGAAAATTTATGCGCTACAGTGTATAAAGCACTCGCCACACTAATTAGTGAAAAGGCCTCATACTAGCACATCATCAAAACAGACGCTGCAAGTGACAAAGATCACCAAGTACACAAATACAAGATAATCGATGTCTCGTCCTATGACTCTACATGTATAGATGCAAAATATGCTAAGAAATTGTTATAGAATAGAAAACAAAGGGGGTGAGCGATTCGTGCTTTGGACTGGTCTCGATGCGAGATGCCTACGTATCTTCTGCGTGGGGAAGAATCAAGTCCAAAACGTAGTTCTAGTTATGAGGGGTAGAGCCCTTTATATAGGCGCTTCGGAGTCAGAAGTGGGACGGAAGTATGATTCCGTGTGTCAGACTTCTTATCGAAGTATGCCTCGAAGCAAGAGATAAGATAGAACTCTTATCCTCTTGTTGTTGACGTTTATCCGAACTTCTGAGTATTTATCTGCTAGAATCAGATGTATTATAGAATTCGGACTTGTAACTGGACCTCTGACTGGGCCTCTATTAATTAATTACGAAATCAATTAATATTTAAGAGCCTCAGGCCCTATTTAACTGGGCTTTGGTGTTCTTGGGCTTTTAATATCTAATAATAATTAAATATTACTTCTGACCCATATCATTTGCCCCCCAACTTTCGACAAGTTTTGTAGAAACTTTTCAAAAGTTGCTGAGACCTTATCGGCTTTCTGATCTTCATTCATCATGCGAAAAAGCTAACTTCTACCGATTCCCATTGTCCAAAGTCTGAAGTTCCATAAATAGCGCAAGGATCTCACTGATCTTGACTACTTTAAAACAATTCGAGAGATGACTTGAATTGACTGTAGAGTAAAGATAGTCCTGTTTCGTATCCTTCGGGATCGCACTTCATTTTTGATTGGAGTACCGGAAGACACGAGTCTTTCTTTTGACCTTTCGAGTCGTTTCCATGATACTACGAGTCAACGAGTATTACGTTTGTAATGGTACTTTCGAGTACTTTCGTATTTTTCCAAGGCTAAATTTAAATTGGAATTTTTATGATCGAATTTCAATCTTCTAGAATTTTTCGAGCCTTTTGAAATCAAAATCTCAATTTTATGATTTTTCCTGAATTTTCAGGATTTTTACCATATATATATATATTTTTTTTTTTTTTTATTTTGGTGAAGGCACACCAATCGGGTGGCTCCCTTGGCGTTGGTAATCCACGCCAGGGAGGTATCATCGTGTCCACGCCAAGGAGGCTTTGCTTCCTGGGCGTGGCTGGTCTCACAAGAATCAAATAAATGCTCCCTTGGCGTTGGTGTGCCACGCCAAGGAGACATATGTACAAGCACGCCAAGGAGACAACGCTTCCTAGGCGTGGCTGGTCTCACAAGACTCAACAGAGAAATGCTCCCTTGGCGTTGGTGTGCCACGCCAAGGAGACATCTGTACAAGCACGCCAAGGAGACAACGCTTCCTAGGCGTGGCTGGTCTCACAAGACTCAACAGAGAAATGCTCCCTTGGCGTTGGTGTGCCACGCCAAGGAGACATCTGTACAAGCACGCCAAGGAGACAACGCTTCCTAGGCGTGGCTGGTCTCACAAGACTCAACAGAGAAATGCTCCCTTGGCGTTGGTGTGCCACGCCAAGGAGACATCTGTACAAGCACGCCAAGGAGACAACGCTTCCTAGGCGTGGCTGGTCTCACAAGACTCAACAGAGAAATGCTCCCTTGGCGTTGGTGTGCCACGCCAAGGAGACATCTGTACAAGCACGCCAAGGAGACAACGCTTCCTAGGCGTGGCTGGTCATTCATGACTTATCAAGGAAATGCTTCCTTGGCGTTGGTGGTCCCCGCCAAGGAGACATACATACATACGCGCCAAGGAAGTTCTGCTTCCTAGGCGTGGTTGGTCAATCATGACTCAAAAAGAAAATGCTTCCTTGGCGTTGATGGTCCACGCCAAGGAGACATATATACATACGCGCCATGGAAGCTCTGCTTCCTGGGCGTGGTTTGTTACTAACTTGATTTTGCCGGATCCTGTGGGCCAAGGTCTATGCCTGACAGGCCTATATAGCTTAATTTTCCTTTTCTTTTTACTTAGACATCTCCAGATCTTTCCAGAACGATCGAGGCACTTCTGAAATGTTTGAATTTCGTGGGCTTCCCGCCTAGACAAAGCCCATTCACCGGCTGTAGGCCCATATTACCGCGTACAGGCGGTAACCCTAGGGTTTACCGGCTGTTGAACCGGTTATCCCCCCTTATAAATAGCGTGAGTGAGTGAATCATTTTCATTCACTACTCTTTTCAAAAGCCTCAAGCACTCTCAACTTTCTCTCTAGTTTCCTAGTATTTTAGCAAGTTTTTAGGCGAATTCTCCGGTCGATCTTCAGAAGGGGTTTCCAGATTCCGGCTGTTCTTCGAGCATCCTCCCAGTTTCCGGCCGACCTTCAAGAGTTTTTCCAGTTTCCGATTAATATTCATCTTCTTCGTGACTTTTTCTGGGTTTCAAGCTCTCAAGGCAAGCATATCAATGGCCGATTCCAGTTCTTCACAGCAATCTCAACTTTCCCAGCCTTCAACCGCTCATCCTCGCGCGAACCGAGGTAAAAAGAAATCCCTAGTCCATGCTAGTGTTTTTTCACTTAGGGATTTGCTTTCAGATTTTGGTGAAGCTTTTCCCAACTTGTTGCATTTAGATTCATATAATTTTCCTTCAAAATACGATCAAGAGGCCGTAGATACGATTGCTGTAGCTTTTGGGATAAATGGGCCTTATAGGGCTGTGGCTCCGGGCCCAAACGATAGATCTTGCTATCCAAAGCCCGGAGCCCTTAGGATTTATAAAGAAACTCTTTATGCTGGGTTCAGGTTTCCTCCACCCATGTTCGTCTGCAGGCTTTTGGCCGAGGCCCGTATTTGTCCTACCCAACTTCAGCCCAATGGGTGGAAGTTTATTTACTGTTATCTAGTTCAGTGTAAGAAGCACAACTTAGAGCCCAGCGTGGCAGTATTTAGGTACTTTTTTAAATTTGTAAATGCACCCAACGACGAGGGTTGGGTTAAAATTCAAAATAGGAACGTGGCTCGCAGCATTTTCGTTCCCGACACGGCCCCTGACTCCCTTCCACACTGGAAAAAGCAATGGTTTTATGTCTATATGGAGGGAGCCAGTTGGGAAGATTGTTTCTATTCCAACTTTAGTCGGGCCGAAGACAGGCCTGTTAGGTCCCTTAAGTTGGGCTTAGAAGAGGAGGCCGCTATACACATCTTGGTGGGAGACAACCTTCATCACTGCTCTATCCTGCTTTCAGAGGCCTCACTTCAAGCACACGGGCTTAGTGATTTAGGCCCAAAGGGTATTCCCTTTAGTCCCTATATTTTCTTTATTTTACTTAGCAGATTTGATTATGGGCCGTAACTTATTTGTTTCATCTCTTTTGCAGCCCTCGCTACTTTGGGCAACATTTTTAAGAAGAGGGAGACGGCCGCTTCAAAGGCTGTTCCCGTGGAGAAGGTCCACACCAAGCGGCCCAGGAAGGAGGGCGGTTCTCCCATTGTGGAGAAAGTTCCGGCTTTTATGGCCGAGAGGCCCCCTGCCATTGATGAGGACCCAAATCCTTACGTGGTCCAGTGGGGCCTTTTAAACAGGGACACCATAGTGGGCGACTCTCGGGCCGCCGCTGAGTGGTCCAAGAATGTGGTAACCCCGAGGGACAAGGCCCATGTGGTTGAGTCTTCGGACGACTTGCAGATCGAGCTCTTAGGAGCTCAGGCCGTAGCATCGGTAAATATCATCTTTCCTCCACCCCTTTTATTGTTTTTTGCAATACTTCATCCTTGTATGCTTACTTTTTAATATTTTGCAGGTCAACACTTACCTTCAGGCTGCCCTCCACAACCTGAGGGAGGTGAGGACCGAGAAGACGATCGCCGAGCGTGATCGCGATAGATATCTCGAGTCCTCCACGGCCAACTTCGAACGCTTCCGTGAGGTGGAAAAGGAGTTGGCGATCGAGAAGGAGAGGGTTCGAACCCTGGAGGCTGAGTTGGATCGGGTCCGGACGGAGGCAATTGAGGACTTCAAGAAGTCTAAGGAGTACGAGGACTTGATGGTGGCCGAGTACGACGCGGCGTTTCCTGAGACTTTTAAGAGTTGCTGGGAGGCCATCATCGAGGAACTCGGCTCTAAGATCGAGGGGGTTACTTTGGAGAAGTTCCCCGTCCCTACGGTCCCGGGGAAAACCTCAGAATCCTCGGAGGACCTCGAGGAAACGGAGTTCGGGGACTCCCATCCACTCGAGACCCAGGAGGAGGAAGCGCAAGACGGGGTTGGCTCCCCCATGGCTGAGGATGGGGAGAAGGAAGAGGAGGTCCCCGAGGAGGAGGGGAAGGCCAAGGAAGGGGACGACATCTTTGATGATGGTCTCCCCTAGATTAGGTGTTTTCAGCCCTGCGTGGCTTTAATTTGTATATTTATTCGGATATTTATGTCGACCCTTCGGGTTTTAACTCCTTTATTTATTTGTCAACTTATCTATCAAGTTAACTTCTTTTATATCATGCTTTTAGCTTCGAGCTTTACTTAGCACTTTTCAACTTCGAGCTTTTATCCATATTGATTCATACTTAGGATTTCTTATCTTTAAACATGTAAGTTCAGTTTGTGAGCCTTTCATCAAGGACAGCACAAGTAAAAATAACTTGGGCAAATAAGTTAGATAATCCTCTGGACTTTATTATTATAGTAAATGAAATAACTATCCTTGGAAACCGACTACATGGCAGTGGTCAACATGACCTTATTTCTGTGGTAACTACTAACTTCTGTCATCACAGAGTAGATACTAAATATAATATATCTTTAAGTTGGTCGCATGCCAACTTCTAGGGACTTCAATTCCTTCCAGGGTTTGAAGTTTGTATGAGCCATGGCCTGTGACAGCTTTAACTTGGTAGGGCCCTTCCCAATTCGGAGCCATCTTGCCTTTGGGACCTACCCCTGAAGCCTCAACTTTTCTAAGTACCAGATCTCCTTCCCTGAAGTAACGCTCCTTAACCCGTAGGTTATAGTAGTAGGAAGCTCGTTTCTGGTTTTCCACGATTTTAGCATGAGCTTCGTCACGAATTTCATCAATCATATCAAGTGCAAGTCTCATACCTTCTTCATTGGCTTCTGGCTCATACTGCTGGACCCTGGAGGATGTATGAGTGATTTCGAGTGGCACCACTGCCTCGGCTCCATAAGCCAGTTGAAAGGGAGTTGCCCCAGTTGAAACCTTGCAAGTGGTTCGATACGCCCATAGTATAGGGAGCATCTCTTCGACCCACGATCCCTGGGCTTTCTCAACTCTCTTCTTCAGTCCATCAAGAATTATCCTATTGGCCACCTCAGCTTGTCCATTAGCTTGAGGATGGGCAACTGAAGTGAAGCGTAACTCAATCGAGTAATCCTCACAATATCCTCTAAACTCAGCATTATTGAACTGAGTCCTATTGTCGGTAACCATGACTCGAGGTATTCCGTACCTGCAGATAATGTTCTCCCACACGAACTGAGCAACTTGCTTGGTGGTTATCTTGGCCAACGGCTTGGCTTCAATCCATTTAGTGAAATAATCAATTGCAACCAATAGAAACTTTCTCTGCGCGCTAGCAAGTGGAAACGGTCCAAGAATGTCCATCCCCCACATTGCGAAGGGGATAGGAGTATTGATAGATGTCAGCATCTCAGGTGGCTGTCGTACAACAGGTGCAAACCTTTGACAACGATCACACTTTTTCACATAGTCTTGAGCGTGCTTCAGCATGTCTGGCCAATAGAATCCAAGGCGGGTCACTTTATGAGCCAATGCTCTTCCACCAAGGTGTTGGCCACATACCCCTTCATGAACTTCTCTAAGGGCTTCTCGAGCCTCATCAGGCCTCAGACATCTCAAGTAAGGGATCACAAACGATTTTTTATATAAGATTCCCTCAATGAGTACATATTTAAGGGCCCTTACCTGTAATTTTCGTGCTTCATCAGCATTAGGTGGCAGATGTCCGCTTCGTAAGTACAACTTAATTTCATCCATCCAAGTGGCCCCTGTGTCAATGGGGGCAACTAACTTTGCTTCGATACTCGGGGTTCTCAAAACCTGATAGTAAACGCTTCCTGAGCATACCTCATCGTCGGAAGATGCAAATTGTGACAGGGCATCAGCCTTGGTGTTCTCCTCCCTTGGCACATACTGTACCAAGCATTCTTCGAATAGTGCCATCTGGGTCTTTACAATCCTTAGATATTTTAGCATAGTCTCCTCACGGGCTTCAAACTCACCATTCACTTGGAAGACTACGAGCTTTGAGTCACCACAGACCTTCAAATTCTTTACCCTCAAGGTTCTGGCTAGGCCAAGCCCAGCTATCAATGCCTCATACTCTGCCTCATTGTTAGTGGTTGGAAAGTCTAGCTTAATAGCATATTCCACAGTAAAGCCATCAGGGCTTTGGAGCACAAGTCCTGCACCACTACCTTTTGTTTTTGAAGCCCCGTCAAAAAATAGTAGCCAGTATTCTTTAGGTTTTTCTTCCTTAGCAGGTTCTTCTACCTTGTCTCCTTGCCCCCCGGCTTCCTGGTTGCTAATGGTACATTCAACTAGGAAGTCAGCTAAGGCCTGAGCTTTAATCGCCGTTCGAGGTTTGTATCGGATATCAAATTCTCCAAGCTCAATTGCCCACTTGATCAATCTTCCACTAGCCTTAGGGCTATGTATAACATTTCGGAGAGGTTGGTCTGTCAGGACCTCTATCTTATGAGACTGAAAGTAAGGTCTCAACTTCCTTGAGGCCGTAATCATGGCCAAGGCAAACTTTTCGATCACTGAGTAATTGAGCTCCGCTCCATGCAGCACCTTGCTCACATAGTATACTGGTTTCTGGACTTTGGATTCCTCCCGAACCAAGACGGCACTTAGTGCTTGTTCCGAGACAGCTAAGTATACATACAGGGTTTCGCCCTCCACGGGTTTCGATAAGAGTGGTGGTTCTGCCATATATTTCTTTAGATGTTCGAAGGCCACTTGGCTCTCATCCGTCCACTCAAAGTTCTTAACCTTCTTTAATGCTTTAAAGAAAGGCAAGCACTTGTCTCCAGACTTGGATACAAACCTTCCCAAAGCTGCAATTCTTCCTGTCAGTTTCTGAACATCCCTTATACTTTTTGGGGGTTCCATATCTAGGATAGCTTTTATCTTGTCGGGGTTGGCTTCAATACCACGCTTTGAGACCATTAAACCCAGGAACTTCCCAGAACCGACCCCAAAGGCGCACTTAGCAGGGTTTAACATCATCTTATGCGTCCTCAGGACTTCAAAGGCCTCTCTAAGGTGTTCAAGGTGATCCGCTTTGCTCAAGCTTTTCACCAACATATCGTCTACGTATACCTCCATAGTCTTTCCAATCAGATGTTTAAACATCTTGTTTGCAAGGCGTTGATACGTTGCTCCTGCATTCTTAAGTCCAAAGGCCATAACCAAATAACAAAATACACCAAAGTCAGTGATAAACGATACCTTGGGTACATCATCCTTGTCCATCCGGATCTGATTATATCCGCTGAAGCCATCCATGAAGCTCAGCATCTCATGTCCAGCGGTGGTATCTATTAACGTGTCTATCCTTGGAAGAGGAAAGCAATCCTTGGGACAAGCATCATTCAGATCAGTGAAGTCTACACACATCCTCCATTTTCCATTGGCCTTTTTGACCATAACAGGGTTCGCCAGCCATTCTGGAAATTGTATCTCTTCGATAAAACCTGCTTCCAACAACTTATCGACCTCCTGTTTAATGGCTTCTTGCCTTTCAGGGGCGAAGTTCCTTTTCTTCTGTTTAATAGGTTTCCTCGCGGGGTTTACATTCAACTTATGTGTTATGAATGAGGGGTCGATACCTGGCATATCAGCTGCTGTCCAAGCGAAAACATCACGGTTGTTCCTCAAGAACCTGACAAACTCTTGTTTCAAATCCTCCTGGAGTAATGCTCCAACATAAGTGACCTTTTCAGGTTCTTCTGTATACAATTGGATTGGAACCAAATCTTCGGCAGGCTTGCCTCTCCTTTCCTCTTCTTCTCGGACATCAAGGTCCTCTATAGGTAATACTTGCCCCCCGGCTCCTCCAGATCTTATTGCCCCAATATAACAGCTTCGGGCCATTTTCTGATCTCCTAATTCTTCTCCAATTCCGTTCCTAGTCGGGAATTTGATCTTCATGTGGTAAGTGGAGGGGATTGCTTTAAAAGCGTGTATCCCGGTCCTTCCAAGGATGGCATTATAGGTCGACGAAGCTTTAACAACCAAGAAATTTATCATGCATGTGGCTTGTCTAGGTTCGGTACCCATAGTTACAGGGAGTTGGATCATGCCTTCAATCTTGGTTTCCACATTGTTAAAGCCATATATCGGCATGTCCGAGGGTGTAAGTTGATTATCGGAGTATCCCATCTTTTCATAGGCATCATAGAACAAAATATCCACCGAGGCTCCATTATCGATGAGCACTCTCTTTACGGACGAGTTTCCAATCACTGGCGTGACTACTAAGGGGTCATCATGGGGGAATTTTACCTTCTCGAGGTCGACATTATCGAACGCCATCGTATAGTCAATTTTTGCCCGCTTCGGGGGTTCCCCAACTATACTCATTACTTCCCTCGCATAAGCCTTTCTTGAATTGCTTGAAGTGCCTGCAGCCGTAGGTCCTCCGGAGATAACATTAATAACAGGCCCTCGAGGCTGAGTTCTTTTGTCATCGTTGTCTCTTCCACGATTATCACTGTCTCGATGATTCTTGTCTCCATCCTTGGTAAATTTGGATAACTTGCCTCTTCGGATCAAGAACTCAATCTCATCCTTCAACTGCCGGCAATCGTCAGTCTTATGTCCTGTGTCTTTGTGGAATCGACAATATAAATCTTTGTTACGTTTCTCCGGATCAGTCCTTATAGGCTTCGGCCATCTAACACTTTCATCCTTCTCAATTTCCAACAGGATTTGACTCCTCGGGGCGTTAAGCCTGGCATACTCAGTAAACCTCGGCCCCAGCTTCTTTTTAGCGGGCGATTTTTCCTCATCTTCCTTCCGGGAGTACTTATTCTCAGCATTATACTCCGTGTCATTACCACGTTTCTTGAAGTTGGTATTCGGTCCCTGACTGTTCTGGGATTTTCTCAAGCTTTCCTCCGCCTTTATATACTTTCCGGCTCTCTCTTGTAGATCATTCATATTGTCCGGGGCCCTCTTGGCTAGGGATCGGCGAAAATTGTCATCAGTGGTGCCTTGTTGGAGGGCAATCATGGCTACCTTCTGATCAAGGTCTGGGACCTTCAAGGCTTCTTTGGTAAAACGATTCATATATTCCCGGAGTGATTCGTTCTTACCTTGATGCAAATTCATTAGGGAGGCCGAGCTCTTAGCATGTGTTTTGCTTCCAACAAATTGTCCTATGAAAGCCCTGCTCAAGTCAGCAAAACAAGAGATAGAATTAGGGGGTAGGCGACTATACCAATGTTGGGCCATCCCACTCAAGGTTTGGGGGAAAGCACGGCACTTGATTGCTTCAGTGACGGGCTGGAGTAACAAAGCGTTCATGAAGGTCCGAACATGATTAGCGGGATCACCCGTGCCATCGTAAGCTTTAATGGTTGGGAGCTTGAATTTTCGGGAAATCCTTGCACCCATGATTTCTTGCGTAAAAGGGGGAACCGGGTTATCAGGATCGCCTGCTGGTAACAAGTGAATTTGATTCATCACGGTTTGACGAGGGGCTTCATCCCTAGATTCTGGGGGTTGCATCCTTGCCTGGTCTCTTTTTAACCGTGCAATTTCCTCTTCATAGGCCCGGATCCTTTCCTCATAAGTTATTGGCCCCCGGGGCTCATTAGTTTCTTGCCTATGGCGGCGTCGACGGTGTCGAGTATGATCGGTTTCTCTCCTTCTTCGAGGGGGTGTATCATGCTCCTGCTCCGATTCGGAAGAGTCGTAGTCAGTGACATGCACATAGTCATCTCTTGTGCCTCCACGGGTGGTTGTAGTGACCGTTGAGTAATGTGTGCCGGCGTCGGTGACGGTTGCAATTACTCGAGTCAGAGGGGGCAGCGAGCCAAAAGTCAGGGGAGTAGTAGTTTGAGCAATGGTCGTACCAAGCGGGAGGGTAGTAGTTACAGGAGTTGACTCAGTCGAGACCCCGGTGGTAGTCCGACTGCGTGGAACATGGATTTCAGAACGTATTCCGGTTGGGTTCGTCATGGTTGTTGTTGTCCCACAGACGGCGCCAAATGTTATAGAATAGAAAACAAAGGGGGTGAGCGATTCGTGCTTTGGACTGGTCTCGATGCGAGATGCCTACGTATCTTCTGCGTGGGGAAGAATCAAGTCCAAAACGTAGTTCTAGTTATGAGGGGTAGAGCCCTTTATATAGGCGCTTCGGAGTCAGAAGTGGGACGGAAGTATGATTCCGTGTGTCAGACTTCTTATCGAAGTATGCCTCGAAGCAAGAGATAAGATAGAACTCTTATCCTCTTGTTGTTGACGTTTATCCGAACTTCTGAGTATTTATCTGCTAGAATCAGATGTATTATAGAATTCGGACTTGTAACTGGACCTCTGACTGGGCCTCTATTAATTAATTACGAAATCAATTAATATTTAAGAGCCTCAGGCCCTATTTAACTGGGCTTTGGTGTTCTTGGGCTTTTAATATCTAATAATAATTAAATATTACTTCTGACCCATATCAGAAATATTTATGAAATAGAGTAGTGGATACCAATTGTTGAAATCAATTGATAATAAAATTTCTTTGAAGAAACTCACCACTCCACAACATAAATATGAGACTGAATAAAGATTATGTTGTCTCCCTTGTACTCAGAATATTAAACACCTAAAATATATTAGCACTAGTGGTTTTAAGAAATATGCAACAATATTTCACCAGTGCCAATACATCACAATCAATTCACAAATAAAACATTAATAAAGCATCAAAAATAGATACCAATTAAATATTTCAAAAATGAATTAATCATGCTTCTATTATTCTATCAAAGTTAATCATGAAACAAATAAGCATATAATTGTGGATCACAATTTAACTAAGATAAAATAATAGTTACCTACGCAATATCATATAATTATCATATCAACATATAACAACTAAAATCATGACAATCATACAAAGATATTCGCAAGCCCGAGGGAAAGTTGAAGAAAAGTTCACGAGTCCTATACATGTAAGCATTAAGTACAAGTAAACTCACACAACTCCTCGCAGAAAATATTAACACTTAATATTAGTGATCTATATATAAGCATGCAAAATATCACTAACACTAAAAGTATCACACCTATATGCAGTTAGACATGAAATAAAATACCAATTAATAAATCATCAAATATCTAACACAAATAGCTATGCTTCAAATATATACACTAATATAAATGGATTTAGCCTAGAGAGAATCTAAGTAACTCCACAAATACTAGTATATCATGACTAAATTCTAACTAGATTCAAACTAGATACCAATTACTGATACAAGTCACAAGTCTAGAAACGAATAAGTCATGCTTCAGATTTTATACCTATAAAAATGAATTCAACCTAGAAAATAATCCTAAGTATGTTCACAAATACAGATATATCACAACTTGATTATGACAAAGTTCTCTACTAGATACCAATTGTTAAATAGGTATAGATGAAGAAAAATAACATAATTAAGTCATGCTTCATGTCATCTCTAATCATTTAAATCATGAACAAATAAGTCACTTAATTGTCATGCACCATAATTTAAATAATTTGAAATAACAAACACTCATGCTAAAACATATAATCACCATCTAAGCATGCAAAACAATAAATATGGCAATCACATATAATAGCAAAAAGCACGAGGTATTGGATTTTAAATACATTCACAAGTCCTATGTATAGACAATTTAATACTCATGAATTCATTCAAGAAATACGATAGACATGCTCATGAAAGAAGTAATACCTTATAGAAAATATAGTATGTGATCCACTTGCAGTTGAGTAAAGTGATGAGTTGAATGTCTCTGAGACTTGACATTTCAGTTGATGTACCTTTCTTGTACTGATCAAGTCCAGTGGTTGTTGGCATAAGTCTTGGCAGGTCTAAAATCTTCCAAAATGCGCATATTTAAAAGATCCCTGACTACTTTTTATTGCCATCATTCTTTAGGCTAACTAGTAGACCATAAAGAATTGCAACTTTCCAACAAACTCATCATATCACTAATGTGACAGCCCGAGAATCCGGGGGTCTGGATTCTGACGTCACCACACAAAACCATTTTAAAACACTTTTGAAAACCTGTATCTTTAAAAAAGGTAATAAAATCAAAGGATTTAAAACCTGAAAACTTTAGTAAAAGATTTAATAGAAAACACTTTAACCCCCTAAAAACAGGATCGCATCCAGGTTACAGTATTGAAATTAGAATCAACCACTATTAATAAACATTATCTTACAAACTCAGATCATCTTCGATAAGAAGAATCACTGCCAGTCTACCTCAATTAGGACTTACAACTGAATCTCAATAATACAACTCTATCTAGAACCAACCTTGTCAATCTCCCTGAACATTCCACTTGTCCTCTGGATATTCTATAACTCTGACTCCTCGCTTAGCCTTAGCCATGTAACAATTATACTCACATACCAATCTTTTAAATCTTTAAAATCAATTGTATGAAATAAAATTTTGAAAAGACAACCCTGTATTGATAACACAATAACCCGGAATATAAAATTTTGAAAACACCTTGAACTGGAATAAAATATTAAACTTTATTCCTTCTTTCTAAGAAAATAACCTTCATAACAATAAACAATTTTTGAAAAATCCGGGTCGTGAAAATATACGAAATCGCAGAAGAAGAATGCATAATTTGTTTAAACCTCATAATTCCACATCAAAATTATACTCAGACCATTCATCTTATCAGAAAACTCAATTAAAGCCAATAATAATATTCAAAAACTTATTTCTATATTAATAAACTAATTCTGAAAATCTGGGATGTTACATTCTACCCCCCTTATAAGGATTCTGTCCTCAGAATCCGCGAAGAGAACTAAAACTTCGTAGTATCATTCCCCACCTTTAAATGACCTTGGCATACCTTTAATTTTAAAGAAATAGGAGAATCAATCTTTTACAGTTGCAGAATTTATTTCCCAAGAATCAATCTTCGAGATTCAGAATGTGAACAAGATGTTTGCAAAATAGGTCATGTTTAAATAAGAGAGTGACTGAGAGATCAATATGATCAAACGAACTTAGTGTTGCGTGCCCATATTAGACACTACTAAAGGTTGTTAACCTTCTTGTAATCACAACACACACAAGTGATGGCGTCCCATCAAACTCCTATCACACAGACAGGTATACCTTGTGTCCCCTATAAATAGGGTTGTTCATCCCAATCAGATGAAAGGAATACCAAGGAATCTCAAGGAATACCAAAGAATATCAGAAGATATCAAGGTATATCAAATAATATCAAGGAATGTCAAGAAGTATCAAGAAATATCATTGTCTTTTCACAACAGCCTTTATCACATACCAAGAATCAATACCAATATCAATAATCGATACCAATGTTCTCTCGTCATTCGAGAAATAGAATATCTCATTTATCAAAACTTTTTGTAGAAAAGGTATCCTAATAAGGACTTAATGATAATGAAAAGAGTTAAAATAAGCTTTTGTTGAAGAAAGATATTGCCAAGGTCTTCTCAAATTCTCGCTCTGCTCCCATAAGCCGTTGTTCAAGGTATGTCCTCTTCTCGACATTCTCGCTCGTGATAGCTTCGTAAGATCCCTTGTAGACATTATCATTCGTAATGAAGCAGGTTCATCTTGATAGCAGATGAAATGCCGGTTAGCTTGAAGCGTCGTCGTTGAAGACTAACGTTCTATCTTACTCACAATATCACTTCTGATAACTAGACTCAATTCCACATACTCTCTATCATTCACATCTCATCTATCTACAAAACTCTCTTTCTAATCCACAATATCTCATATTCAACACCCATTCTTCTACATCTCAATCCAAACGATAAACCACTTTTAAATATGTAACATGGTCAGAATACTCCGAACCATGCATCTTTATCATTCTTAACTCAATCTCACTATTAATACTCTTTTGATTAGGTCTAACTCTGACCCTTATCACAAATCACTATCTCAATCAGTCCCCATACTAGAAACCAAGTGTCTAGACTTAGGAACTATGATCTATCTAAACATGTACCCTCAACTTAATTAACTATCTAGATTCTATTCCGATTACCTCTCTAGACTATCCCCAGACAGTCTCACAATACCTCTATATGAGGTCACTGAACACACATCCTCTCTATAAAACTCATAATGACAACCTATATTCTAATTCCAATAACTTATAACCTGTTGCTCTGATACCAACTGTGACAGCCCGAGAATCCGGGGGTCTGGATTCTGACGTCACCACACAAAACCATTTTAAAACACTTTTGAAAACCTGTATCTTTAAAAAAGGTAATAAAATCAAAGGATTTAAAACCTGAAAACTTTAGTAAAAGATTTAATAGAAAACACTTTAACCCCCTAAAAACAGGATCGCATCCAGGTTACAGTATTGAAATTAGAATCAACCACTATTAATAAACATTATCTTACAAACTCAGATCATCTTCGATAAGAAGAATCACTGCCAGTCTACCTCAATTAGGACTTACAACTGAATCTCAATAATACAACTCTATCTAGAACCAACCTTGTCAATCTCCCTGAACATTCCACTTGTCCTCTGGATATTCTATAACTCTGACTCCTCGCTTAGCCTTAGCCATGTAACAATTATACTCACATACCAATCTTTTAAATCTTTAAAATCAATTGTATGAAATAAAATTTTGAAAAGACAACCCTGTATTGATAACACAATAACCCGGAATATAAAATTTTGAAAACACCTTGAACTGGAATAAAATATTAAACTTTATTCCTTCTTTCTAAGAAAATAACCTTCATAACAATAAACAATTTTTGAAAAATCCGGGTCGTGAAAATATACGAAATCGCAGAAGAAGAATGCATAATTTGTTTAAACCTCATAATTCCACATCAAAATTATACTCAGACCATTCATCTTATCAGAAAACTCAATTAAAGCCAATAATAATATTCAAAAACTTATTTCTATATTAATAAACTAATTCTGAAAATCTGGGATGTTACAACTAATCTGCATTCACTTAGCAATTATCTTGCACGAGTGACGTTAGTCCACATATAATATAATCATGGTATCACAGCACAGATAGTTATATTGTGTGTGCCTCGAATCATGAGAGGTAATAATTTGGATACCAAATATGACTCTAGCAAACAGATATTAAAATAATATGCTAGTCAGAAGTCATACCATGTCTGTGACTATCATCAGGTCTTGGATAACAACTCATAAAGAGTTGGTGAAGAAAGAGCATACAAATTCTGTTGGATCTGCAAATGCAAAGTGCTTGAAATGTTGCATGAAGCTTCATCTTCTAGATCACTGTAATATCCTGAACCCGAGTCTCGTCAATGGTGCTTTAGTTCAATCATGAAGGTTGTTGAGTTCCCTAAGATGTAGAGTCCTGAACTTGAAGATTCTATTTCCATCATCTTCATAACCTTCTCCTTTGTAATAACCTTAAGCAACCAAATTGGCTTGTCCCTCGTAACAGAGCCAAAAACATCCAGTTGGAATCTAAATACCCGACAAGTACTAAGTACTGAATTGTCTTTAGGTCAGGGTATCAGAATCCGCACAATATGCTTTCAAACTGATTGAGATCATCTTGCTGTGCAATCACTCAATCTGGATCCCTTTAAGAGCTTCTGAATATTCCTCAAGTTTCACTTCAGATTGAAACCTAAAGAAACAACATTCTTTGACAATAGCTCTCTCAGTCTTCACTTCACCATTAGGAACATTTAAGAGCTAGAACCCGGGAATGATATTGACTTCAAACCCTTTGTCTAAGCAGATACGTTCTTCATATGTCCTGTTCATCTTCAATGTGGTGTTGAGTTTGACTAGTGGATCCACCAAATGCTCCCCCTAAGCTGTTGCTGGGATTTTCTTAACAATCTTTATCCTTGCAAAGAGATTCTGCTTGGATTTCAATCATAATACCAATGATATCACCTTTAACAGCTTGGAGCAAAGTGTCGTTCAATGTCCTGTCCAGACTTACAATCACCTTCTGTTGATTAATCACAATCACCCTGTAGACTGTAGACTCCATTGAGTAGCCGAGAAAAATATTCTTTGAGCTTCAAATGCAAGACTTGCAAAGAGGCATTTTCCTCCAAACACATACCAAGAGTTAGTGTTTGCTTCTGATTGGCCACTGACAAGAATGGTGTCTTTCTGGATTTATCAATGATCAGGGTTCATCTTGATCAACCTTCATTTGTGACGTCTTGTCCTTCAAACACATACGAACAACACGAAAGAATCTAGAGTAGTCAATGATCTTCGCAAAAAGATATTTGGCTTTGTTGTAGACATGACATTAACTGATCCGTAGAAATCCATACGTATCATCTGAAGCGGCTCAGTAATATTGATCATATCTTTGCTTTTGTGCGATGCTCCTTTGACTTCCCTATTGACATACCTCATAATCTTCATCCATAATGAATTCCAGATGAGGCAGTCCTCTCACCAAATCTCTTCTTACGAATAGAAAGAGCTCCTTGTTTTGACATACAAGTGCGAGAGCTTCAGATGCCATAGCTAACACTTATCTGATGAAGTTTTACTATAGAAACAGCTCACTCCATCTTCAGTTAAAGTTACATATTAGCTACGAGCAACTTCACATCCTTCCTGATTTGAGATAAAACACTATTCCATGAACTGACATAATGTTCTTTGTCAGAGAACCGTCTGATACTAGGAATGTGTGATTTGACTCCTTGCAAGAAAGATATGCTTCCATGATGACATTTCAGGAAAACAGGCATGTCCCGCAAGAGAATCTTTGTTGTCATCTTTCAAAGATTATTGACGGAACTGCTCACACGATCGCATTTGCTAAGATGGTACTTTTGTGAATCATATGATTTCAGCTACTCAGCAAACAGAGTGCACCAAAAATCATATGAAACATATGTAACCTACAATCACAAATGGAAAGAGTTCTATGGTCCCCAATCATAACTGGGTCCGGATGGATTAGAGATTTTTCTTTAACAGTGGTAACAACAGAAGCAACCTTAACATGCTAATTCTTATTTAGACATTGCCCTAATGTGATTCTCAAGCATGCTTTTCTAAAATCAATGCAAGTACAAAGACATGCATTCATGACATGAAAATAAGCAGACATGATGTTGAATACACATGGCAAACAATCAAGGATAAGACAAGAGCAAGATAGGCAGTTATGCAGTTCAGAAGATTCAGTACTCTAAACCAATTAACACAAGTGTAACAGGTAGCAAGTAGAATTACAGATATTCAATAATCTTCTAAGAGCATAAGGATCATGGACAGATAATCACATCATCAATTCATATTAATCCCAATCTGTTGTTATATGGCATTATGCTATCTCTATTACCTAAGTCAGTTTTAGATCTAACATGAAGTTCTAAAAGTTCTACTGACACAAGGTAGACATTCCATCATAGAACAAATAAATTCCTTAACAAACAATTCAGATAAATAAGCAAATCTAATTGTACTAAGGAATCTGAAACTAAGTGTTTTAACAAAGTTATATATGCTAGGATCATAACCCCTAAAACTAAGAGCCGTGTTCCAAAGGAAAGCTTCTAATCTCACCATTGCAAATAATCAGATCCTAAATATTCATACACATGTTAAGAATCTGCTAAAGACACATGCACAAGATTATCATCAATCCTAGTTACCAGAATAGTGATCTAGCATACTAGTTCAACATTATCTATTGTGATGCTATCATGCTTGTGCTTGTGTGTTAAACAATTCTACTCAGAGATTTATAACATGCTTTGAATATAAAGAAATATGTATTGCATAGTTAGAAAGAATTCGTACCTGAGATGTGCAAAGTGAATCATCTTCAGAGAATGCTTGGATAGCCAGATAACCATAATCATCCTTCTCATCAGCAATTGATCCATCTCACACCTTTCCTAAAATAGCATAAGAACTTGTTGTGATGCTTCGTTCAAACCATCCACTTGAATTTCAGACAAGCCCTATCATCCTTGTTTGTCGAGGCTTCAAATATATATAGCAACCCTTCTTTGCTAAAGATACCAAACAATATTGTGTGTACTGACCAACTCAGTTTTCAAACAACCTGTCGAACTGAACCCCGAAGAGTCTCCACTTGAGACCAATGGATTCCATCTGAATCTGACATGACTAAACCTCTCAGACAGTGTTATGCTAATCCTTGAAGTTCTGTCCTCACATTCTTCAAAAGTGTTAACTTTCGTCGACTTGAGCTTCCTCAAATTCAGCAGTTACAGACTCTTCTGTTCAATCCTAAGGTTCTGACATAAATGCATGAAACTGATTTGGTGCGGTAGTAACTCGATAACTATATCCTTAAACCTCCACAGTTCTCTGTCTTTGATTCAGTTGATTCTGGATGGATTTAGCATTGATACAATTCACTTTGTAATTGTATATCCCTGAATCACTGAGTTAGATTGAAATTCCTTGAAGATTCATCCGTAAAAAACTTCTATTTTCCTAATACCAGTGGTGCCATTCAAAGTTGATATTCCGAGCCCTGGGAAGATGCACTCAACACATAAAGCAAGTTCCCATCCTGATCTGGTGATCTGATAATCAATTAGGAGTAATTACTCAGATCAAGGCCTGAAGTACCTTCTTCAAAATCCACTGTTAGTAGTGTCCAATCAGTCTTCAATAGAATCTTCTTCGAATCACAATCAGCTTTGTCGAACATAGAAAACTGCTTCTAATAATCCTTTGAGTAATCAATTGGATTGGGTCATCAATGTAATTCCATTACCGGTTCTGAGAATCTGGTATTTGAAAGACCGGTGTTTGTCTTGTAATCTGTCAGCCTGATCTGTCTCAACTGAATGTCAATCTGATTTGTCTTGGAGTAGAATAATTTAAAAAGGTTACGGGACACTTGATTATTTAAACTAAGTTTAAATTATAAAGAAAATAAATTTAAAAAAAAATTTTAAAAGATGAAAGAAAATAAAGTATAATATAAACTTAGTTAAATCTATAAAGTAAATTTAATTATATTTAAAAAATAAATTCAAATAAATTCATAATAAACTGAATAAGTTTAGAATAAATTTATTTCAAATTCATTTATTAAATATATTAAAATTTATTAGATAAATTTAATTTTTGAAAATATTCAAGTGTCTCGTCTGCAATTAAATCACTACTTCCAGAACAAATCAAATTGAACCCTTGAAGTTGAACTTATATCCATAATCAATAAAATCCTCTAACATTTATATTCTAGATTTTAACTTAAATTTAAATCATAAACTATACAAATTTAAATAATAAATTTATAAAAATTTATGATAAACTTGATAAAGTCTAAGAGTAAACTTTACAAGTCTGAAATAAATTTAAGCAAATTTATTAAATGAATTTAGTAAAGTTTATAAAGTAAATTTAATTAAGTTTATTAGATAAATTTAATTAATTCATAATAAACTCAATTAATAAGTTTAAAATAAATTAAGTCAAATTTATAAAATAAACTTTTTAAAATTTAAAGTATAAATTTATAAGTCCCGGTCCAAAGTTCAGTATCCGACAGATAATCCTTGCTTAGGCCTACGGACAAATTCAGCAACACAAACCGGAAGAACATTTCCCCTAATCAAATATCAAAAGCTAGGTTCTTGATTTTCCGTACGATAAGGATCCTGATTTGTATATCAATCAGCCAAGCTCTGATACCAATTGTTAGGTCCAAAGTATCGTAGAAGGGGGGGTTGAATACGATACTCACTACAATTAAAAATTCTTTCGAATCTTGCGGATAAATAAATTGCAGTCCTGTAATGGGTTTCGTGTTCCGGAAATTTATTAGGTCGGTTTCTGAGGATATGAAAATATTAAACCAACACACAATATTTTCCAAGGTATATCTGTATATTGATAAATACCTCGAAGGTGCTATAAATCCAAACCCGAAGGTTGGCTACAATGGCTACTACTACTTACACTCACAAACCCTAGCTTCTAAATATATATATAATACAAAACTAAGCTAGAGTTTATTTGTGTGTAGTAGTGTGCAAGGCACAAAGCCATTCCACCATAAAGGTGGTGAAAAGTGTTACAAATGAGAACAAAATCCATGGGTATTTATAGGCTTTTCATAAACTAACCATGGTTAACGAGTTCGTCCTGGACGACTTGAGTTCGTCCTGGACGGATTCGATTTATAAAAATAAATCTAACTCCAAATTGCTTGAACTTGCGCCTGTGAGTGGATGGTCAAAGTTGGCGCTTGGTCAAACCTTGCGCCAACACTCTGTCCAGTGTACCCCTGTGTGGTACTTAGAAGAAATCCAAGTGTAGAATGAAGTTGCGCCAAGGGAGATGAGTAGAGGCGCAACATTTGACTAAAGTCAAATGTTGCGCCTCTACTCATCTCCAGAACAAATCAAATTGAACCCTTGAAGTTGAACTTATATCCATAATCAATAAAATCCTCTAACATTTATATTCTAGATTTTAACTTAAATTTAAATCATAAACTATACAAATTTAAATAATAAATTTATAAAAATTTATGATAAACTTGATAAAGTCTAAGAGTAAACTTTACAAGTCTGAAATAAATTTAAGCAAATTTATTAAATGAATTTAGTAAAGTTTATAAAGTAAATTTAATTAAGTTTATTAGATAAATTTAATTAATTCATAATAAACTCAATTAAGTTGCGCCAGTACTGTATACAACAGTTGGGTGCACTTCTGTGACTTAGAAGAATTTGCTCGTGTATGGAGTTGCGCCAAGGAAGTAACGGGAGGCGCAACATTTGACTTTTTGGTCAAATGTTGCGCTTCAACCTACTGTCCATTGTTGAGGTACTTAGCCGTTTTTGCAAAGAGAAAAACTAAGCGCAAGTTTTGACTTAGTCAAACTTGGCGCTTAATTCACTCTTCACACTGTGTGCATAAGGTTTGTATACTTAGAAAATATTCTAAGTGTTATACACTGTGTAGAGGCGCAAACTTTGACCGGGTCAAAGTTTGCGCTTCAGTTGAAACAGCCGCATAGTTTATACTTAGACAAATTTTCTTTTGGACTCCCATTGGCACCATTATATATATATATATATATATATATATATATATATTATTAATTGTTTATTTAATTACTTGAATTATTTATATTCAGGTAATTCACAATTAATATATATATATATATATACATAATAATGAGTTCTTTGGCAATATATTCTGGAGCAGCTCGATTGACTTGATCAATTAATCCGTTGATCAAATCCACTGAATACTTTCGTACGTCCTGACGTCCTGTGCACTGGTCTGGTTCACGAACGACTCGAACTGAAATAATCCTTTGAATCCTTTGCTTGATAATATACTTGATTAGTCATTCCGGGTTGGTTTATGCTTCAGTTTGTTAATTATAAATAACCAACCAAGATATATAGAAATATCTTGCTTCAGGGGTTGCACTGAAATCTTTCGAGTACTTGGACAACATCTTCATTGCTTCCACAATCTTGAATACTTCAATCTTTATTCTTCACTGAGGCATGAACATATTAATGAACTTCTTCCAGTGAACTTATTCCTTCAAGACTGTAGATGGCTTCTTCAACCTTTGTCTTCGTATCTTCCAATTCCGGTGCAGGCGTAGTGTTATTTACTTGTCCTGTTCTATTGTTGAGTTATCATCCCTATGTAACAGATAGGGTTGTCTTTACATTTAGACTTACAGTAATATATTATTAAGATACATAGTTCAAAACTTTCGCGAAAAAGAAATCAAACCAGAATTCGAATGCACTTCAGTGTTCCTGCTAGTGTTCTCCATCGCATAGAGCTCCCGTTTGAGGGCAAGCAAAGAGACAACTGTATCGATGAAAAAAGGAAACAGATTAATTAGAGATAAGAATCAATCAAGGAGAGTGTTATTTGGTAAGTTTGTAATGAATCTTAAATCGATGCAAACAAATATACGTATAAAGATTTTTTTGTTTTAAAATCTTCCGTATACTGCCCTTAATCATTTTTTAATTGTATTTATACAGTACGTATAGTATTTGCTTAGATTACAAGATCAAGACTGATCCAACGGTCAGCATCCACGTCTCTCACGTCTCTCGCTTATGCCCCGTCTCTTTTGAACCTCCCCCTATATATATATAGGGTAGCACTCCATAGCATACTCTCTTATATGGAGTTACGTAGCACACCATTATAAATATATACATAATATATATTCTATTATATTTTTTATGAAATATAATTGTAAATTTTGATTATTAAACCGAAAACGAAGTTATACAATTTTTTTATTCCAAAGATCATCTAAAATTATGCAATATCTCAACATGATTCTATAACAGAATAATAATCATACAGAATTATTCTGTTGTAGAATCAGTTTCGAAAATATACTTTTTTTAATCAAATTTTAAGTGTTAAATTACTTAAAATAAATTTATTTTATAGGATTTTATATTGAAATCACGTTTTATATGTATTCTATAACAGAATTTATAATAAAATTGATGACTTATAGTGGCGCACTATGTAACTCCATATAAGGAGTCCCTCTTTTGAATGTTGGCATATATATATATATATATATATATATATATATATATATATATATATATATAGAGAGAGAGAGAGAGAGAGAGAGAGAGTTGGACTCAATGGAGACCAAAAATTTTGGAGTCATTATAGAGTACAGGATCTACCGTTAAATAATATGGCAATTAATGGACATGATTAAATATTCTTTGTCCTGCATTTCTTGTCCTGCATTTCTAGTTTTGTAATATTAATAATTTACACTATTCTTGTCCTGCATTTCTAGTAATGTATTATTAATATTCTTGTCCTGCATTTCTTGTTTTTAATTTTAATTCAAAACTATGTTTGTAATTTACATTATTCTTGTCCTGCATTTCTAGTAATGTAATATTAATAATTTGTCCCGCATATTTGTGATATATCTAAGTGTTATTTTGTCTTGCAACAAATTCAATTCGTTGCAGGACAATGACAATGAGTTCAGTGCCAATCATAGCAGTGTCCAACCACATCTTTGTTTTGTATGCAATTATTATTTTTATTTGTTAGGATTTCGGTGATTGAACACCAATATTATGGAATTATTATTTTATGTTATGCAAGATTTAGAAGTACTGCCTGTTGTTCATCGATTTAGAAGTGCATGACATGATAGGGTGATAAAACAAACATGCAGGACAAAATATATGCAGCCGTTGGATGTTTAATGATTGGATGGCCAGGATTAGGTCTCTACAGTCTCCATAGAACTTTCTTCTATATATATATATATAGGGTCTTGCTCTAGTACAAACTCCTTACTGTACAAACGTACAAACCAGTGATTATGACAATAATATTTAGTGATTAGCAGATTTTAATTTAACAAATACATACATACATCCATCACCACCGCCACCACAATCACCTCCAATCACCACCACCACGCACGACCACCCCACCCACCACAACCACCACCACCCACCACGACTGCCCAGCGCCTCTCTCTCTCTCTCTCTCCACCATCCACCACCAACCACCACTGCCCAACACCTCTCTCTCTCTCTCTCTCTCTTACCCACCACCACCAACCACCACCACCACCACCACCACCACTACCAGTGGCTCTCTCTCTGTGGTTGTTCGCTCACCGATTAGTGCTATACACACACAAACACACACATTCACCACTTCTTTTTCTCATCTCCCTCAAACGTGTTTCTAGCACTGCCCTCGCACCGGCGTCGCGGCTGCCGCCGGCCGCGCTGCACCACCACTCAGCTATGCCGTCCCATAAGTGCTCCCCTCCCCTTTTCTCTCCATCAGACCCCCTTGGTAGATTTAGTGATTCTGTTCAATCATTTAGTGATTCTTTTCAAGTCATTTAGTGATTGTTTGTACGTTTGTACACTAAGGAGTTTGTATTTGAGTACTTGCCTATATATATATATATATATATATATATATATATATATATATATATATATATATATATATATATAATTAAGTTCTATGGAGTACATAAAAACTTTGGAGTATTGGAGTACAAATCATAATTTTTTAGTTTGATCCTATATAATATCTTTGATTATCCAAATTTTGATATAATCTATCATTTATAAGTTGTCTTGCACATAATTGTCAATTAATCATTAATATTTTTCAACTTTAACAAGTATTAAGATTAATGTTCTGCTTATTAATTATATTGCAGAACATAGAATCCTATGATTTATAAAAGTAATTATTCTACCATTTGATCACGATGTTTATGTTGCAGAACATAATGTGCAGGTTGTCAAATATTTACAAATATTATTGGACAAAAATAATTGAAATTTAGATGACTAGATTACATTTTATTAAATTTTGTACTCCAATACTCCAATTTTTTTTGTACTCCATAGAACTTAACTCTATATATATATATATATATATATATATATATATATATAAATATATATATATAAAAAATATTACCATTATCGTTCAAAATTCGGTTGTTAATTACATAATATGAACTCGTATGTCACCTGTCAGAATAATTTAGGTACCATTTATATTTCCATCTCATGTATCCTACTACCCAATACGGAGGAGTAGCGGCACACATTTTAATACTTCTCTAAAGTAAGATTCTATATTTTAACTTTTGAATATTCTTTTCCTAAATAAAAATTTAACTATTAAATTTTTATTCAGAAAACAAAAATCTTAAAATTAAGTATAAAACCACATTTTATAGAAGTATTATTGTGCGTGTCAAATAGAAAAAATAAATTAAGAATATAAAATCTATATATAATATATCGAATTTTCTTTTCTATAAAAAGTTGGACCTCTAATTTTCATACAAAATGTTTATAATACAATATAGAAGTATGTATCTATTAAATCTTAAAATATGTAAATATTAATCACTAAAAAAAAGACGAAAAAGACATATACGCTTTCAGTTCTTTATTTCATACTCAGTCCCAATAACAAAATATATTGGATGAAATATTAATGCTTTTATTTATTTCTCATATTCAGCTACAACAAATTTATCATTCTTATCAAAATAATTATATTCGTTACTCGATGTCATTAGTATTTTTTTTGATTTACTTGAATTTGAATCAGTTGATTTCTTGAAAATATTTACGAGTCAATATTGTCGGAGATGCTAACATTTTCATCAAAAGATTCAAACATTGAATTTAATAATCAAATTTCAATTTAACAATATATATATATATCAATAATTTCGATTTAGATTTTCAAATTATCATTACCCTAATTTTTTCACTAAATTTATGTATTTATATATTTCTGTTCAAACAAAGTTCAAAAACTAATAATTTTATCAAAAATTTAAATAGAGGGGTATATTTAAAAAAATAATAATTGAAGCAAGCAGGCATTACATTTACAGACTGGCTGGTGCGCTGTTGTTAACTTTCCGTCTCGAACCTCCTCGAATCGCGTCGTGTTAGAGAGAGAGAGAGAGAGAGAAACACAGAGTTGAGAAAGATGAGCGTGATCGACATTTTAACCAGAGTTGAGACCATCTGCCAGAAATACGACAAGTACGATATCGACAAACAAAAAGATCTCAACGTCTCAGGCGACGATGCCTTTGCTGTTCTCTACGCCGATGTCGATTCCGACATTACCGCCGCTATTCAAGTACTCTCTCTCTCTCTCTCCCCCCCCTATCTCTCTCTCGTTCGCTCGCTCTCCCCTCCCCCTTATAGATCTCCCTAGGGCTTTTAATTTGACTGATATAATTATTCACGAAATTGAATTATTAGAAAGCTGAGTCAGCCACTAGTGAGAAGAAGAGAGCTTCCGCGGTTGCAATTAACGCTGAGATTCGTCGCACGAAGGCTCGATTGCTCGAGCAAGTCCCCAAATTGCAGAGATTAGCACTTAAAAAGGTAATATCTACCTATGTACAGTGGTATATATGTGTACTTTGGTTTGCCAGGGATTAGGGCTTGATCTTAAGCTGGAATTTCGTATATCTATTTTTGATACTCCTATATATAGAGTCATGTTCCGGTACAAACGGACATAACCACAAACTCTGCTAACTTTTGGAATTCAGTAAATGTATATACTTGGTTTACTAAATATATAATAACATCTATCATTTGATTCGTACATAAAAATGCAGTTTGTAATTGTCAAATGTTCCATTAAAATACAATCAAAATTCAGGGATAAAGTGGACGGTACCATTGTGGCACAGTTGCCTTTGGTCAGTGGTGACACTGCTTGTACTTATTTGTTACTCAAAACATTAATGCAATCTTAAAGTTTTAGAAACTGAGAGTGCTACCATTAGCAAAAGTCATTAGTACGATGAATATCAAAGAAGCAATTAGTGGCATTTATGTTTATAAATCTGAGGCATTTATGTTTATAAATCTGAATTTTAGTACGTATTATGTGAAGGGGAAAGGAATAATGCGGCAAACATTAGTTTAAAAGCTATGTAGGTCCTTTATGCATATTCTAATACTCATCAACGTTGGCATAATGGAAGGGTACTAGAAATCTAAAGCAATTATTACAAGGGTACCACAAGCACAAGTAAGAAGTAAAAAGACAGTGGCGATACTGGCAAAAGTCAGTTGTAGGGGATACCATTGGGAATTTTTCTAAAATTTATACTGGATTTAGTGTTTGTTGAGTTTGTAGGTCAGCGCGTTTGGTATACGACACGAGCCTATATATATCGTTTCTGCTTGTAATTTTTTTCTTTTTGCTTCTAATTATAGTAATGCTTATACTTATTTATGTCTTGTGAAATTTGACTCATGACTGTTTGCTGATTTGGTGTACATTGAAGTATGTTTCTTTGCCTTTTGAATTTATCTTGTGTGTTATTGATAGGTAAAAGGGCTTTCACCTCAAGAATTTGCTGCGAGGAATGACTTGGCGCTTGCATTGTCAGACAGGATTCACGCCATACCTGATGGAACACCAGCTGCACCCAAACAAACTGGCGGAGGCTGGGCATCTTCAACAACTACTCGTGCAGACATCAAGTTTGATTCTGGTGATTGCTTAATTTTATCTTTCGCTTTTATTAGTCATGTTCCTAAAACTAATGTTTATATTTTAGAATGGTCCAGGCTTCCAGTAATTGATATAACATTTAAGTACTTTGTTTTACTGATAGATGGGAATTTCGACAATGAATACTTCCAGCAAACCGAAGAGTCAAATCAGTTCAGGCAGGAGTATGAAATGCGGAAAATGAAGCAGGTATCTTCACAATTTGTTTTCTAAATTTTGTTAATGGACTTGTTTCCTTATATTAAAGAAGCGGTGATATTTGTTTCCTCTTTATAGGTATTACTGTATATACTTTGTAACTTGGATTATGATTCATATGATTCTTGATTACCCATTTTGTAATACTTTCTTTTCACAGGATGAAGGTTTGGATGTGATAGCAGAAGGTTTGGATACATTGAAACACATGGCTAGTGACATGAATGAGGTTTGCTGCATCTGAGTTTTATACTTTGGTCGTCGCTTCCTTTCCACTGCCCATGAGTTTTGAATTGAAATGCTATTAATTTTGCAGGAATTGGACAGACAAGTTCCTTTGATGGACGAGATTGATACTAAGGTTTAAATACTTCTATGCTATTCTTGTTTTGAACTGCTGACACTGTATAACCACTTACTACCTCTCCTTCCATGGCTTTCAGGTGGACAAGGCGACATCTGACCTGAAGAACACCAATGTTCGACTTAAGGACACTGTTAACCAGGTGATTGAGCTGAGCTGTGTGTGTGTATTTCATGTGTAAAAATGCTTTATAATAATGTCGGCAGGATCTAAATCATTTTTTCTTTCCCCAGCTGAGGTCGAGTCGTAATTTCTGCATCGACATTATTTTGCTATGTATAATTCTGGGTATAGCTGCCTATCTTTACAAGTAAGTACCATCTTTTTATGAAATTATTGTCAGCTTCCTGCCTAATGTTATACGCTATTCTGCCAATTAAAAGTATAGTTTACTTAGCAAATTAGTACTATAATGTTGCTTGTGTTGACTTTCTTAAAGCTTATAGTTTCAGGATTGAGATATAAGTTTAACTTCTCAGTACTAATTTATAACCATGCAATTCCATCCAAGTCACTATTATCCCAACGAGTCCTCATTTTAATGATTGTTTGCTTGCAGTGCGTTGAAGTAATGAACTTATATGAAGAGCTACCGGTTCTTAGCTTGTATCAAATTTCTTTATGCCGATATATTTCTTTGTTTAATTGTCAATGGTGTGCTGCATTCTTGTCCTAGATTTCAGTTTTCTTTTTATGTTTATATGCCTGAAGAGTAGAGATCTATTTCTCTGAACAGATTTCGATATAGATTGTGTTGAGCTTCTATTCATTGAAGTACTTATTGCCTTGTAAACGATGTATGTAATGGTTTATATCTCCGACTTGTTTGAACTCCCAACTTAATGGAATTTCACATGACAATATAATTGCGGAGATATAAAAGCACTGTGGCATGAAACCCTGTGGTATAATTTTAATATTTTTGCTAAATCTCGTGGGATAAAGACTTAAAGTAGTGCACTCTTTATAAACAACGTCCTGGTCCTGGTGAAATTTGGAAAATTTTGATCTGTAATAAATATGCCAAGTCAATAAACACCTTGTATTGAATATTTGTTAATAAAACCTATCTTCCTTGTCTTCTCTGCTATGCATTTGTCCATGATTAGAATTTAAAAACCAATGTCTAATCTGAACTACATAGTTAGATTTGGGTTAACTTATATTCTCTGCCATAAGTCCACGGTATGCCATCTATCTCCATAGTTATAGTTATATGATGTTCTAAAGTATAATTTTAAGGATAATGCTACAAACATCATTCCACCTTTTACTTCCACCAGAGGCCTAGCAATTTCCCGAAAAGTTGGGATCTCTTTTTCATTCCTCATTACAGGTGATAGCTAACCATTTTTCATTTTATTTTTGATAAACAAATATTTACTTTCATTCTTTTTCATACTCTTTCCCACCTTATTTATATAATTTTCTTACTAATAGATATTGAATTTAATACTATAGTGATTATAGGGAATACAAATAGAGATAGTTACTCAATATTCAAAGGGTCCTAACTTACTAGAAATTTAATTAACTATTACGCTCTTATAAAGAACATATATAAGCCATAGCTAAAATGTTGTGAAACATTGATGTAAAAATTAGTTGAACTTGTAAGTTGTCATAAGCCATAGCTAAAATGTGGTGAAACATTGATGTAAAAATTAGTTGAACTTGTAAGTTGTCGTGTTTCGATAGTAATGACTATATTGTTCGGATATATTTCAGAAATAGAATGTTACTCATATTATATTTCAAGTGGTTGTAAATGTGATATATTATTATATTGTGGTAATAGTTGTAAACTTTTTACTGGTCTTTAGATTTTCGATAAATATAGTTAGTACTATGATGCTTACTAAATTTTTAGACAAAAGAAATGCATATGGTGGGAGTAGAATTTTTTTCACATATTGTATATAATTAATTTATGCTATCATCGAGAGTCTTACACACTTTGAAGAAGTGTCTATTGATTTGGTGAGTCGATCTGCAAATACTGTAGCTCATAGATTAGCTCAGTCTGCATATTCTATGTCAGGTCCTCGGGAGTGGATTGGTGCTGCTCCTGATTTTATTTCATGTAACCTTGATTTGGATAAGAATTAATATATGCAAGTACTCCCTCCGTTTCAAATTAGATGTCCACTTTAAAAAAAACACACAGTTTAAGAAAAGTGGTTGTTTATAAATTAATTGCATTAAATGATCAACATATGTGGAGTGAGATTGATCTAGGAAATATAAATAAGAGATATGTGGAGTAGAATTGACTTTGGAAATATGATTTTGCATTAAAAATTGAAGTGGACAAATAATTTGAAACAAAAATTTTTCTTGAAAGTGGACATGTAAATTGAAACGGAGGGAGTATGTTTTATTCAAAAATAAATAAATTTATGCTATCATTTATTCAATTTTTACTAAGGGTTTCATAGGGTTGAAAAATATTATTAACTATGCTGATTCTTTTAAGACCAGAAGTTTAAATGTTCTACCTTAAACAATTGAATGTACCAGCCACTTCAGATCTTTATAAATGATCTTTCGAAAGATATTTTTATTTTGCTCCTGTTCGAATATTATGGGAAACTATATCGCAGGACTTGGAAAAGGAACAGTACATCATTATGTATTACGGTATACTATATTGTATACACAAGTTGACTTAACTTTTTGTTATTCTATTGTAAGTGTCAAAATAGTATAATAAATTGTGATAAAGTAAGCAAGACTGTTTTAATAATAAAGTCCAAGACGTGAGGAAATGGTCAGAAAATGTGGGAAGAAAATTTCCAACCCCGGGTGATATTGCATTGCAATATTTTTTGTTACTCCCCCATCCTATTTTGGTTGGGCACGGAGTAAGAAAGTTGGGAGTAAACCAAACGAAGACAAACATATCATTATATCTCACTTAAAGTAAGGTATAGGGTGGATAAAATATAATTAGATCATGTTTTAATATTAAAGATAAAATATGAGATTTTTTTAATACAAAAAAAAAAATATGACGTGGAAAATTCAGGTTCCAACTTGTATTATTAGTTAAAATCATTATCAAATACAATCAATCAAAAAATGATACAAAAAAAATCATTATCTAATTTTGCAATATCTAACTCTAATTACAATCCACCAATCATTTCTCTATTTTGTGATTAAGACATACTTTTTATAATAATTATCTAAACATGCAATTATTGTCCATGTAGGTTTCGGATCATCTGAACTCATGTTAACATTGTAATGGGTTAATGCCTGACACTTAAATAATAGAGATGTTGTTTTTGGAAAGACCATCGACTTAGTGCATACATATATCTTGTGTACATATATATGTATAATAATAACTAAGTAGTAATCAATTAATATATCAATATACTTATATAAAGGAGAAGCGAGAGGCATGTAGGTGGCGCTTCTCACATCGCTCCGTTTTATTTTTCTAATTTTCTGAAATTTTTGGATGAAAAATATCAAAAATTAGAACTACCTCTTTTAGTTTCGGGTATATTAGAAGCAAGTTTCAGAATCTGATTTTGTTTCAGATTATTCATGGAATATAGTAGCTTCAAAGTTTTAATCTGATTTTTTTTCAGATTATTCAATTATGGGAAAGAAAGATTATTTATGGAATATAGTAGTTTGAAAATTTTAATCAGATTTTGTTCAGATTATTTAATTATAGGATAGAGTAGCAAACAAGTTTCTTTCCACCCATAAATACCCGTATAGATCGTAGGATTTTGGATCATCTAAACACAACCTCCTCTCTCAATACCACAAACCTACCTGATAGTTCTCTTACTCGATTTTTAAAGGAGAAGCGAGGGACGTGTAGGTGACGCCTCTCACATCGCTCCGTTTTATTTTTTTAATTTTCTGAAATTTTTGGATGAAAAATATCAAAAATTAAAAACACCTTTCTTTTGCTCGATTTCTAACTCGGAGGTGTCGTTCTTCTGCAACGATAAGTGAAGGCTGTTACAGTAAAGGTTGTTGCAAGCAAATGTAGTTATAGACCGTTATATTGGAGTCGACAAATCCAAACACAGGATATTGATGGTTGATGTCAATAAATTAACTATTAATGATGTATGTTTGTTGATTATTCTTTTATAATATTTGTTTTGTTCATCGGACATATTTGTTGTTAATTTTTATATTATTTACTTTGTATACATGAAAAAATTATTCATGTATTATCTGTTTGCTCCTTTCAAGCAACTTTTAAGAGGGTAGTTATATTTAAGTTAAATGTTTTTGTGCACAATCAATCTAAAAAAATTGGACGAAGGTGACAATGTAAGAACATGATTACTTTTCCAAAAAAAAAAAAAACAAATAAAATTAAGATTCGTCATGCTTTAAATTGTTAATTACGTGTATAAATTTATTTTCATTTTTTCACCATGAATTATAGTACAATTTTGCAATTTTATATATTAGTATTTGTATTACATCAAGATTTTTATAATATAAATTTATTTTATCCTACAAATATTAACTTGAAACATTAATATACTTTTTATAGACAATCATAAAATTATTTTATTCTACAAATATTAATATTGGATCATTAATATAATTTTTATAAGTCGCCGCAACGCGCGGATTTTCAACTAGTTTAAGATAAATATGAGTTTAATCATATAGTTTGTAAATTGTCAAGACTCGAGATCATATTTGTGCGATTATTTTAATATACTTGAGTCAATATGAAAAAATTTATTAAAAAATCTCATATTGTTGATATTATGTGATTTGATTGGAAGACACGTGGACAGTGCTTTTCCCGTAAATAATAATCATCACTTATTTTTTGCCTTCCCACCTTTTTTTTCTTGCATAATAAACTCGTTTCTCTTTTTTCATCTCAAAACTATAACAATATATGATGATAGTTTTGAGTCTAAGGAGCTTTAATCAAAATTTCTAAAAAACTTTAAGCAAAATTTCTTGGCCAAATGTGTAATACTCCTATCGTAAGATAGATAAAAAAGCTCATAACAAGGCAATCTTGGAGACAACAGAAATTGACTTAAAATGTGAATAATGTAACTCATATTAGGTCTGGTAACTTGTATAATTATACATTTTTCAATAATGGCCCATTACGTTTTTGTAACTTCATAACAAGAGGAAAAGGTGTGACAACACTTTTCTACCTATCTATTAACCGGAGCAAGTAGGTACTTCTTCGTATAGTTGGTATGACTGAGAACAATATCTTTTGACAAATAAAAAACTGCAATACCAAGAGGACAATGTAAAATATGAATATCCTTTATACTGAATACGGAATGAAATGTTATTTAAGAGTTTTTTTTTACAAAATTATTGTATGTTATAAGTAAGTCATCAACGTGCACTGTTATAATAGTAATATCTACACCTTTGCAAAATAAGAAGTTATAATCCAACTTTGATTGGTAAAAACCTTGCCGAATCAATTCGTTAATCAATTTTGTAAAAAAAAATATATATAATCCAACTTTGACTGATAAAAACCTTGCTGAATCAATTTGTTAATCAATTTTGCAAAAAAGAAAAAAAAGAAGAATTTATAATCCAACTTTGACCGATAAAAACCTTGCTGAATCAATTCGTTAATCAATTTTTCATTCCATCTCTTAGAAGCATGCTTTAAACCATATAAAGATTTATTTGGTCTACAAATTTGATTTGATTGGAGCATGGGGAATCCTTTTTAACACTGTCATATAGGTCTTTTCTTTTGAATTGCTATGCAATAATCCATTATTTACAATCAAATGATATGAATTCCACTATTTATTAGCAGCAAGATCAAACAAGTATTTAACAGTATTCATCTTTATGATCAGGGAAAAGATTTCTTAATAGTCAATCTTATATTTATGTGTAAACCACCTACTTACTAATCTAGCTTTATGTATTTCAAGTGATCCATCTGATTTTAATTTCATCATGTAAATCCATCTACAATCTATAGAATTTTGTTATCCAACATTATCCACACTATACAGACCATTAACCAATTTACCAAGAAGAGTTGGAGGATCTTTCTCAAAATGATCTTGAATTAGACAATAAGTAGAATTGAACATTGAACGATAATCAAGATCTTGATACAACTGATAAGTTTAAACTAGAAGAGAGGAACTAACAAATTTTTTAACAAAAATGTTGTTGGCCTGAAAAATAGCACCAAATTGTATTATTTTAACAGTTATTTCATTAGTATCAGCAATGAGATTATCATAATCAAGAATGACGATAAAATAACTAAAATTAGTTTAATCATTAGTGATGTGATTTATAGCCCCACTATCAAGTAACTATTTAGATTTATTAAATAAAAACAAGTAGTGTCTACATGTAATGAGAATGTTATGATAAATAGTGGCTTGCACGACATGCAACATGATTCTTAGCATCATTACTGAAAATAGGTTGTTTCCTGAGCATTCTCATCATCTAGTACAGTTCGAGACAGATATTGTATGTGTTATTGATGACCTATTGGCAAGAACCTCAAAATTAGCAAGTATTAGAGTCATTTTCAATATAGGAATCCAGAGCAATAGTAGCAACCCTCGTATCTTTGGGTTTGTAATTAGATGAGAATTCATGTATCTTGAAGCATATATTGATGTAGTGTCGTGACTTACAATGTGTACAATATTAATTATACCCCGTTTGTAATTTCTTAGAGCCAGAATTATTATTGTTTCTTGTATGAGAATCACCTGTATAGGCACGTGTAGAGCTAAACTTATTGTTCCCGCATATGATCATAATTTCTTTATGTTAGCCTTAGACTCATTAGGAGTAATAGTATGAGAAATTTTATTATACCTTTCTCCCTAAGCAAATAGTCTATAAGCAAGTGAAACATTAGGTAAAAGGGCATCATAGTATATTTTCCCTAAGTACAACATAGTTATCATTCAACTTCATCATGAATTATAATTTTTCTGATCTTGTTGTCTATTTTGTATTCTTTGTGTGAGATTGCAAGTACGTTTCTTACAAGATCATGAATGTAAAGGATTAACAAGTATACCATTACAAAGTATACCATTACAAAAAAAAAAAGTATACCATTACAAAGATTCTTGATCGAAGTGAAAAGTTCAGATATATTTTGTGATCATTGAGTCATTGATGCATATCTATATCTCTCTGATCTAACCAAATTTTCCTTGCTACCGGCGAAAATAGTATACATCGTGAAATATTTTTATCCCCATTAAAAATTATCGAGGAAAATACCAAATCATTGCATTTTGACCACAACTTATATTCACATGTGCAATCATTAAGTATAGCAACAGTTTCATCAGCAAAACAAATTTTATTCTTTGCAAACAAAATCAACAACATCGAGCATATCTAGTTGTTCAAACCATTACGATTAAACTAAACAAGACTAATTGTGTTGACGACGTATGAGATGGATGTATGTAATACATGTAGTTGGATTTTGATTACCAAACAATGTGAAATTTTTACTGAATATTATATATGTGCTTAATTTTCATAAAATTATTACAAAATAAGATATTATTTATAGAGTAATTTTATCTAACACTTTGTGCGTGCTTGAACCAAACTATCAGGAGAATAACAAAATCTAGATTATATTGTGCTAATCATCCATAGAGGAGGATGAATATAAACTTTAAAAAAGCGCAAATTTTTTGGAAAAATCATAAAATTAAGTATAAACTTTTTTATTTTATTGAATCATCAGCATTTTTTGATAAATTATAATAATATCATTTTGATAATAAAAATATTTTAGTTCACGAAAAAATTATTGGATAACATCCCTCTAGAGAAGATATCATAATCATCTTCTATTCTTACTCATCAAATTCGTCATTCAACTATTACACATTGGGATTTTTTTTTTCTATTTTCTTTTTTTAACCGGTTAATTTTAAAGGATCATAATATATATATATATATATATATATATATTTTAGCAAACCCTCCATAATATATTTATTAATATCTTTAATAAGAGTAATATATTTATCAGAAAATAAAATAAAATTTGGTAGAGTTCCAAATCGGAACAAAAACAACAATTTAATTAGGAAATAAATTAAATTAAGCACACCACATCTAGCAAATATCTCCCACATACCCTAATTAATAATTTGTCAAAAATCCTCTTGTTACCTGCTATAACCATTTTCTCTAAACCTATACACACAAACACGTCTGTATCTATAGTCTTGGTAAAACCTGTAGCAAAATCCATGATTCGATCCGATTCGATTTGATCTCTTTATAATGACTCAGTAGCTGCTACACAATACACAACACACTCTATCACTATGATTTCTTCTTCTACTGCGGCGGCGAATAACAACGGTCAAACTCCCGCCGGCGGCGGCCTCAAAACGTACTTCAAGACGCCGGAAGGTCGCTACAAGCTCCACTATGAGAAGACTCATCCGGCGGCTCTGCTTCACTATGCTCACGGCAAGACTATTACACAAGTAATTTCTTTACTTTCATTCCTTTCTTTATGTGTAATTAGGGTTTCGTTTGTGGTCCTTTAATCAATTGGGTGGTTGTGATTTTTGTTTCAAGATGTTGGTTGTTGAGTTCTTTACTGAATTGAGGATTTTGAATTCGAGATCGGTAGTTGATTGTTTTTGAATAACTAGGGCTCATACTTCTAGAAAGATGCAATTTTTAGGTTGAAATCTTTGGTTTTGGTGTAATTTTGTTTAGATTTTTTTTTCTACATTGAATTCATTTAGTACATTCAGGTTTGGCTCAATGTGAATTGTGAAGTAACTTGTACAGCTCAGTTTGTTTAGAAAGAATGAAAATGGGTGGGACTCCAATGGATTTTTAATGAAATTTACTAGTGCTGGAAGATGTAATTTTTAGGATGAATTCTGTGGTTTGGTATAATTGTGCTCATAAGTTAGCGGTTTATTGCTACTTTGAATTGATTTAGTACATTCAGTCCCGTCTTTGGTGAAGTTTTTGTAAGCTTGAAACTCAATGTGAATTATGACTGTACTTGTAAACCGCAGTCTGGTTGGAAGGAATGAAATTGGGTGGAATGGATGGATTTGGTTAGATTATAACGGAATTTATACAATCATGATATATTAAATTCTAATCTTTGCTTCATTTTATGGGTGCTATGGTAAAATAGAAATCAAAACTATCAAAGTTGAAATGAATGTTTGTTGCTCCTCCTTTCTCATTGTCTTCAAAAACCTTGTCATATAAAATTTGCAACTTTAATTTTCATATAAAATAATATATTTAACATAGGAGGCTGACGACATAATAAATGCTAGAGCCTTGTCATAATCCCATGGCCTGTATTTCCAACTTCGTTTGCTTATCAATAAGTAATCTTTTGGTAAATTATACTTTTCAGGTAACACTAGCCCAACTAAAAGATAAGCCTTCTGCTACTGCTGCACCAACATCATCAAATTTGGGTGTTAGTAGCGGTGTCAGATCTGCAGCTGCAAGGTTCTTAGGTACAGGGAATGGAAGCCGTGCCCTTAGTTTTGTTGGAGGGAATGGTGGTAGCAAGTCTGTAAGTGGATCAAACAGAACTGGATTATATGGGGCCTCAACTTCCAACAATCTGCCTAGTAACTCTAATTTTGATGCAAAAGGAACTTATTTGATATTCAATGTTGGAGATACAGTTTTCATCAGTGATTTGAATTCTCAGGACAAGGTACTTCACTCGTCTCATATTTATTGTATATATTTATGTAATGATGTGGGACATGGATTGTGAAATCTTGTTTTTCAATGTAGGACCCAATAAAGTCTATTCATTTTAGTAATTCAAATCCAGTTTGCCATGCCTTTGACGAGGATTCGAAAGATGGTCATGACTTGCTTATTGGATTAGCATCTGGAGATGGTAAACCTATTTTCAGTTGAAGTAGATGGTAAACATTCTTAGTTGACTCATATTTAATTATCAATATATTAAAAGTATAATGTATTTGTGTATAGTTTATTCAGTTTCACTAAGACAACAACTACAAGATGTCGGGAAGAAACTTGTTGGAGCACAGCATTATAACAAAGATGGTTGTGTCAATAATAGGCAAGGCCTTGACTTGGTCCTCTTTATTCTTTCTTCTTCTTTTTTTCTTCCTTTTTTTATATAGCATAAGGCTACTCAACATTTTTTTCATATGATGAATTTATAATAACACTGTCTGATTCTATCTCTCACCACATTGTTTAAACTCGAAAAGAGCAGACATTTTTGTTTTTGCCCTGCTTGTTTCACTTTAATCAGAGTATGTGGCTACCCGTGCCACTGCTGACAACAAAAATTGACATGTGGCATCATGGAATTTACAGCTTTGAAAAGTTATTCCATGACACATTACTTGAAATTGAATCTTCTAACCTATCAAAAACTGTACGTAAAATTAAATGAAACACATTTTGTGCTTTCACAAATTTTAGCTCTGTAGATGCAGAAACTGCTATTAGTGTAGAAGGATATGGATGTCATCTAATACTGTAATCTGCTTGCTTTGAACAGTCGCTGTAATAGTATTGCCTGGGTGCCAAGTGGTGACGGGACTTTCATTGTAGCATATGCAGATGGAAACCTTTATGTGTATGAAAAAGTACGTATCAAATAATAATATAAATACTTGGGCTGCCAATGTTTATTAGTGCTTCAGAAGTTGATAGTAACTCAAATGAAATTTCTCCCTTTTTGTAGAACAAAGAAGGTTCAGGTGATCCTTCCTTCCCTATTATCAAGGATCAAACTCAATTTTCTGTTGCTCATGCACGTAACAGTAAGGTAGTTAACATAATGTGCATCAGGCTCCAATGTTATTACTTGATATTATATATATATCACTAATATTATTATCAATCTATAATATATTGAAGGTCATAAATCAGCCTTCTTAAATGCTTGTGGAATTTTTTACAAGTGTTGATATGTTATGCTCGATATACTACTCACTGAGAATTGCTTTTTTTTACTAACAGAAAGAGGATATGTCTTTGGCTTGGAGTGTAATTTGAAGGTTGAGATGGTCTGTTAGATGTCTAGGAGCCTTTTCTTTATATTTTGAATAGCTAGCAGGCTTGCTACTCCTAAAATACTGTCATCAGGCTTAAACAAAATCAGCTGTTTGAAACTGGGATAAGTTTTTTTAGATCTATAATTATACGGGGGGTGTTTTTTGGGTATGGGGCTATGTTCAGTTACAAGAAATTGAAATACTAATGCACCCATTTGCATCCGCCGAGTCTCAATATCCTACCTTTGGTAACAAATGATGCTGGGGAGCTATTTTTACATTAAGTACAATGCTTCAGTACTTTTCCAGGCTTGATGTCAGCTTGTTAGGCACCAGCACAAAGATCTAATAAGAAAATATGGCAGGATAAGTATTCAGTGTTTGTGGTTAGGTGAGGACAGGGTTAGGGTTTAAGGATGGACATCATATATTAATTTTAAGAGCAAGACAATTATTTTCTGTAAAGCTTATTGGAAGAGATAATTGGGACAGTAAACAACTTAGTGGACTGTAGAGTTCACTATGTTCTTTCTCTATGCAAGAAGAACTTTGAACATAATGGCACTTCTTCCTTGTGCATTCTAACTTAATGAGAAGGGAGGTAAATGCGAAAAAAGGCATTCCAGTCGAGTAATATATATCTCCTAGTCAGAGACATTGTGAATGTGTTCAGTCAGAGACTTCTTATTTGCAATATAATCTTTTCTTTATTAATTTAAAGTGATGATGAAGTCTGAATCTTTAAAGAGGTGTTGAATGCAGAATCCAATTGCCAGATGGCATATTTGCGAAGGTTCAGTTAATAGCATTGCTTTTTCAAGGGACGGAGCATATATTGCAACTGTTGGAAGGGACGGTATGAATGTGATCTCGGGATTTTGCTTAGTAATTTTTATCATTTATCTTGGTTTATTTCCTGAAACCAGTTACCACTCAATAATGTAGGTTATCTGCGAATATTTGACTACAAAAGTGAACAGCTTATATGCGGTGGAAAAAGCTACTATGGTGCTCTATTATGTTGCAGTTGGAGGTTATAATTTAAAATGAATGCCTTTTGTGTTCAAATAACTGTTTTTTGTCTTTGTATCCGTGTGTATGCCAATAATGTTGTTTCTTAAGTTAAACAAACTTTAATTAGCTTATGATTAAAGGGAGCACGTAATAGAGGCTGAATACTCTATCCATTTTGTACCTTCATGTGTTTGTTTCCGTATTCATAGTTTAACACAGGTGTATCCCTTCATGTTGAGATTTGTAGTAGTGTATTTTTTAATGGCTTACTATATATCTTTTATGTGGTGAGGTATGTAGTAATCTTTTTTTAATAGCATACAGTCTGTGTCTTAGAGCATCTCCACTAGTCTCTTTAATGTTCTTAATTTCATATTTAAAGAAGATGTCTAAAATTAGGGCTGCAATAGGCTCTAGAGGCTCTTTAAAAATTTAAGAGCCTCTTCTCTCTTCTCTCTTTCAAAGAATATGTAGGTGCTCTGAAATTATTATTATTATAATTGATATAATATTCACTTCCCTCCAATTCTATCTCCAACTTTTCCTTCAAATAAGAATAAAATATAAATAGGGAGCAAGTATAAAGACTAGTGTTGGAGTTATCACGTTATTCAATATATTAACTTACCAGGAGTCCCATATTTTATTATTTCTTAAAGAATGATTCAGGAGCCTATTGGAGATGCTCTTAGTTTGTCATAAATCTCTTCACTTCATAGTTCTCTTATAATTATTTGATTATATTGCATATATGCTTTTCATATGCAAGTCTAGTGAAGCCTGCCATTTGGATTTTGTTTTGGCAAGTTCTTAAAGTATGTAATTAACAGCACATGATATTACAGCATGGATGGAAAATACATCCTAACTGGAGGTGAAGATGATCTCGTTCAAGTTTGGAGCATGGATGATCGAAAAATTATAGCATGGGGTGAAGGTCACAACTCGTGGGTAAGTTTTTAAAACTTCTAAAATTCAGGACATAGGTTCATGCTATAATAGGTTATCATTCCACACCATAACTTAATTTTAATTGGAGTCTGGCAGGTCAGTGGAGTGGCATTCGATTCGTATTGGTCAGCACCAAATACAGACGGAACAGGGGAAAATGTTGTCTACCGATTTGGGTCCGTTGGTCAGGTATATTATAAAATAGTCATCTGATAAATAGTTTGTATTTATCGTTTCAATTAAATATCTTAGTGATTTTTTGGTGCAATTAAATTTACTTCAATTAAGAATATAATCTGATTTTAGTATATATATGTATTTGGAGAACAGAAATCAGCCAATAATAAAAGGAAAATATACATAATAAATGTCTATGAAACTTTTTGGGAGCCAGAATGGTGGTTTGATTACATAGCCTTCCAAAGATTTAATACATTTAAATTTTGCCATAAATTGTTCTCATGTTGTGATTTTAATGGGATTATCAAAAGCACAGCGTAAACTTCTGAATTATGTCCAGTTGTATCTGGGTTTTGTATCAAATTGAGATGGATTCAGATTGTTTTTAGATAAGGACACCTAACTGAGATTTGGCAGATTTTGTTATAAAATAAAGATTCACATTTAATAAAAATAGGTCCAGAAGTATTAGATATTTGAAAAGATTTGTGCAGCTCAAACAAATCTTTCAACGGCACAGAAAGGGAGGGTTTTTTTTGTAAGTTGTGTGGTTTGTATTGGAGTAAGACTCTCTCTCTCTCTCTCTCTCTCTCTCTCTCTGTGTGTGTGTGTGTGTGTGTAGAGAGAGAGTCTTACTTCAATACAAACCAAATTAGCCTACAAACTAGAAACCAAATTATCCATATTTTTATATTCTAATTCATTTTTCTTAAACTTATAATTATTATTTATGCTAGAATTTCAATAAAATATTGTTATAATTATTTAAACATATAGAAGAAAATTTAAAATAATAACAAATACCCATGCATCGCATATAATACAACATATTTGTGTTAAATTGAAAAATATTATTATGTTTACATCAAATATATGCGATATATATTGAGTTATCATGTATTGTGTGCTTTTTTTTTGCTAATGCTCGTTGATGCTTTTGCTCTTTGGTGTGCATTGGTTTTTTAACAAATATTTATGTTTTAAACATACATATTTCTAAAATTAGAGGACCACCTGCTGCAGGTTTGTAGAAGGTGATCCCAATTTAGAGATTTATGTATGTGTTTTCAGCATTAGTCTTCTGAAAATATTATTATATCGAATATTATTATATCGGTGACCACGAAAAGTGACCTGTATTGCCGTTATGTGTGTCCTATGTTAATTTGTTGTTCCATATATAACCTGCCTTTTTCCATATTCTATTATCTGCATGTTTCCTTTATGTAGGATACACAATTACTTCTATGGGACCTGGAAATGGATGAAATTGTAGTGCCGGTACGCCGACCTCCCGGTGGTTCACCCACATTTAGTACTGGAAGTCAATCCTCTCACTGGGAAAGTGGTTGTCCTGTTGGTACTCTGCAACCCGCCCCTCGCATGCGAGATGTGCCAAAACTTTCCCCTCTAGTAGCTCATCGTGTTCATACTGAGCCGCTATCAGGGTTGCTTTTCACACCACAATCTATTCTTACAGTATGTCGAGAAGGACAAATAAAAATCTGGATGAGGCCAGGTTTTGCTGAAAGCCAGACCAACTCTGACACTCTTTTGGCTACAAGTTTGAAAGATAAGCCCTTGTCCACCGGAAAAACTAGTTCTTACAGGCAATAACAAGTCCTGTCATCGGAAGAGTCAAACGCCAAAGCTGTTTTCTAGGTTGCAACTTTAATTGCATATTCGCTATTGGTCAGTGCATAGACATAATTTGCGGGTCTGAGGTCAAGGGACATCCAATGTACAGCTTAGGAATGGAGCCACTGGTGGCACTTTAGATTAGAGAGTGACTACTTACACTGTAAGTATGAGATGGTTGTTTATAAGATATTGGCGAAAAATAAAGGACCGTATTTAACTTTAAACTTGCAGATCCTTTTTCTCTAACCATTATTGGTTGGAATTGATTCACAAAGATGATGTTAATGTTATTTATATGTGGATTTTTGATGCAGTCATTGCATCTTTCCATGCCTGGACTGCGAGGGTTCTTATGCAGTTTGTTAAAACAAATATCATAATGTTTAGATCTGATTTTAATTCTCCCGTCTGTCTTGATTCTTCAAAAAGTTGTTCTATTGAGATTATATTTGTTGAAGAGTGGCTGGTTACTTACAGATTGATGATTGTAATATATTAGACTTCTTTGTTATATACTCAATTACTAGTCGAGGAGCCTGGAAGATGGTTCAGTGGTTTAAAGCTTCAAGAGTTTGGATTGACGATAGGCTATAAGAATTTTATGCCAGTCAAATTTTCTAAGATTTTTGTTTTGGTCCAGTTGTATATAAGTAGAAAGAGTAAGAGACTACTTGAAAGTGTCTTCATCTACAGAAAATTGCTAATATATATTACGTACTTGCTACGATAGAATTACTCCCATTAATATATGGACTATACTATGGTTTTTCATCTTTCCTTGGTGTGGTTCAAGCTTCTATCTGAAGACCTAATAAATTTACATGAAGAACCAACAAACATTTTGTGCGCAGTTGCTGGGTGCATTTGGGTTACCGTGATTCAAGTTTCTCACGGAAAACCAGATGACTGCTCCGGCAGGCAGTTGCTGGGTGCATTAGGGGTACCGTGATTCAAGTCTCTCGCGGAGAACCAGATGACTCGGCAGTTGCTTGGTGCATTTGGGTACCGTGATTCAAGTCTCTCGCGGAGAACCAGATGACTGCTCCGGCAGGCTTGCTTCTTGCGATCCGTTTATCATTTTTATGAGTCCAATCAGGCTGATGGTTCCGACTATTGCAGTTCCGAATCCACAAAATGCTGCAAGAAAAACAGACAAGATTGCCTGCACGCCTAGCTGTTCCCACACCAAATATTCAAAAAAAATATCAGAAGCCATGAAAATTCAGCATCATGCTTCTTTAGGAGAAAAGATCACGGAAGGCAGAAAGCTTGTTTACTATTTTGACAGTAGATTAAAGCAACGAGTTGAACACGTCACTTACCACTTTATAGAAGAGGTGTGCATAGAGGACCACCAATGCCAGCTGCATGGTTGCGTATAACCAGGCAAATGATTTCCGTACTAAATACAAATTGCAAGGATTCAGTCACACAGAGGCAACAATAGTTACTTTGGCGTATCACGTTCATAGAATAGCGGAAATGATACACATACCCATTGTTGTCGATGCTATGGATGCCAGGATACCTATCACGCAGGAAAACGGCAAAGATATGGCTATTGCAGTTGATCCTAATCCTGAAGACTGCATCCAAAGATCAGTTCTAAGGACACTTATAAACGTAAGAATATAAAAGTCTAAGATTCATCTTGGCTTACCAAAAGTTCCTCCAGAAAACAGAAGTAGCAGACCATGCTAACCAAGACTAGTACAGGCACATTCTGCAAAATACTGATCAAACGTATACAGATTTCAGGCCAAGATCCTCAAAATTGTAGTTTATATCACAATACTGCAACTTCTTATTTGACAGAAAAGAAATTAACTCTTCAAGGCACATCACTTGCCTGTTTTGATTAGCTTGAGCAGGTCTCGGTCTGTTTCTACGGCTTCTATTAGATTGTATCCGTAAAAGGGTGACAGGTAGATTTTGAACCTCTTGCTTGCAAACCTCGCATGTCTTGTTACCTTTGATGCTAAACCATTTGATTACACATTCTTTGTGCACCAGGGCAAGATCACCTTTGCAGTTACACTCCATCTTAAAGGTATCTCCATCCTCCTCTAGTTCTACAAAGCAGATTCTACAAACGGCTTCTTCTTCCGCTATGTGTTCATGGTCATCATCATTTTCATCTGAAATACAAGACTACAGATAAGGTGTTGGAGACTAAGAAGTGTGAACTCTCTAAACCAAGCAACACAGAACAATAAAAATCCAAGTAGGCATATATAGCAACTTAAAAACAAAAATTACCAGCATCCAGAGGCTGATTAGAAATTGATGCTGCACCAGTTTCTCCTTCCACATGGGGAGTAGCTGGAATTACACGAAATACACCCCCTAAAGAATCCGACTGTGTGCCTTTAATTAGGTCCGGGACTGATTGTGATCTATGAATGTTTCCGTTTTTCTGTAAATTGAGTATTTTAGAACGACAAAGCGGATTGAATCTTCTTTCACAGAGAGACGAAGTTATAAAATTTTTAAACACTAAGACACAACTTTGTAGCTCCTTGAGCAATCAAATTCCTATCATGAACACAATTCTAATCTGAAGTATCATGAACATTTAATTGCAAAAATTGGGTATAAAACTGACTAAGTATCTCTGTATCCACCAAGAGGCTTATACTTACAAATGTACTCCGTGAATTGGTTGATTTCCCCCCATGTGTAGACCCAGGATTCGAGTGTGCAACTGGTGATACCGGTAAAGAGGCTGCTACCTTCATTTTGGTTGTAAATAGGTTTGAGATTGAAAAAGTCCTTGGGGAAGACTTATGTTGTGATGATGGTGAACCTGCATTGGTGTCCCTCATTTTGAGATTCAGTCTCGGAAAGAGGCCTTTAAAGGATGATCTACCTTGAGCAAATGGACTCGAAGGCACATTGGTTTTAGAAGAGCTAGGGGTACTTGGAAGGTTCATTCTACTGGGAGTTCTGGCAATGTTTATTTTCACAGAGTTCTCTGCAGAAGAGCTCTCATGACTCCTCTCCGCAATCTGGACAACTAGGTTTGGCTGATTCCACACCGCTTCTTCACTTATTTCACTCCGGCTTCCTCCCTAAACAACAATGAATCAAAAAAATAAAATCTAGGCCATAATTCAAAAACATAATTTGTTCCGAGAAAACATCAGAACAAAAAGCAAAACTGGTTAAAATTAGTAGTGGCCAAACACAGAAACCATGCATGCATCATGCATGTTCTTGTACAACAATTCGGATTTTTAGCCAAGAACTTGTTCTTTCTGTTTCATCATCAGCCTGGTATGGTCTTTCCCCGGGCTTCAAAAATTCCAAAAATATATCGCAAGATTGCATGAGCATAAATTAATAATCCAGAAGCATTGAGAAATTCATAACACCAAACAAAACAACATGTAATATTTTTCGAATTTTAAGTTGACAAACACAAGGAAAAAACAGGGAAATTAAAGACAAGGACATGAATTAAATAAATTTCAAAAAAAAAAAAAAACAAGAATTGAAGGTAAAAGAAGCAAATACCTGGGTAGAAGGAGCTGGATTGTTGATGGTAGCATCAATATCACCATCTATATCATTATCATGATCACTATCATCATGTTTGTGCAAATGATTATCATGGGAATTTTCCATATCTAAAATTCTATGAAATTCATACAACTTGTAAAAGAACAAATGTTAGGCTCTAACAAAACCAGAAAAGTTCTTGTGTTGGGCTTCTACTGGCTGCGCCTCTTGAGAACGACGGCCAGCAGCCAGAAGTTACAAGGGCGGGAGAATACATGTACAATCTGGTAATAATATTAATCACATAACTAATCACTTTTATTATGCTAAGAATTCAAATTTAAATACTAATTAAACTATTTTTCTGTAAAAAAAATTGGGTATGTGTTTCGTTCATAAAACTTTTTTGATATACGTGAATGTAAATACAAAATTAACAACGTTGTAATTATAAATATAAATATAATTATAATAATTCTCATGTGTTCACCCTACCAAAGTTATAAATAATTAACGATCAATTAGTATGTACTAAAATACTTAACGAATTTATGGGCATTAAAAAATTTAATAAGCGTTTTACCATATACCAGTTCATTCATTTCATTTCGTTAAAAACACATGCAACAAATCAAAAATAGATATTATAGCAAATTGTATATTTTGCTTTTTCTCGAATCTGGACATCATCGTAGATATAGAAATAAAACCGATGATAAATAGGCCATTTGAGACAAAAGTCAATAATATCAGGTTTAAATTATATCTTCAAACTTCCGTCAAAAAAAATATCTTTTAATTAATATAGATGACAGTTGGTCCAAAATATATGAACGATGTTAATATATATTTGATAAGAAAGAGCGTCAAATGTGAAAAATCCTGAAAGATGAGTTAATTTTCGAGCTAAATGATACTACTATAGCACTCCTTGTACATATCATAAAATTAGAATTAAGCTGTCTAGCATTATATTTTGAGTAAACATGTGTTGTTGACATAGATATGTGAGGATCCGAACCGGATCCGAACCCAATACAATAGGATACAAGATGCACACTATTCTTTCCTGTAGTTGCAAAAATTATAATATATATGCACACATCTTAATTAACCTCTAATTATCTAGCAAGAGCCAAATAATTATAAGAAAAAATTCGCCGCCAAAAAACGTTCCTCGATTACATGATTTTTGATTCATGTTTGGCAAATGAGGTCAAAGCATAGTGGCAGAAGCATATGAAAGGTCCAAGGAAAATGATCTCTGCTTTTACTAGATACCATATCCCTGTAATGACAACGACAGAGGGCTCCTTGCACACCAATGAGCCGAGTGTAATAATGGAGCATTAACCAAATTAAGATATGCATTGTTATTATTATTATTGTTGTTATAATGTGTGTATCTGTGAGTGCTCCACTTGAATGGAATCTGATTCGTTGTGTACATGGAGACAAGCACATTATAGGAATTTATGTCACCCACCATTTTTGTTGTGTGTTAATCAATGCCTTTTGATCCTCCCGAATCAAACGCCCCACTGGGCATTTCGTTTCATCATTGCTAAACCCATCAACCATTTCTTCACTCTGTGCGCTCTTTTGCTGATTTAGCTTAGCTTTTCATATAGACCATTGAGTAGTTTGTAATCATTCTGAGCCCAGTTTGTACACCCATCATCTCTAATCATTCTGCCCAGGACTGCTGCTGCTGCTGCTGCTGCTGCTGTGTGTGTGTTCACTAGCTAGATTTATATTGTGTGAATGTCATTCGTGATCACCCCTGATTGTATTACGAGAAATAATCAAAACAGTGATCCAAACATACCCGTTATGTCAAAAATATGGGTATTGGGAGGTTGAGATGGACGCGAAACATAATCAGAACAGTAATCCAAACATACCCATTATGTCAAAGATACGGGTATCTGGAGTTTGAGATGGACGCAGCCTACCTGGTACTAGAAACCAGGGTTCCCTGGTATTCATACCAGTTCAAATTTGCTAATTTTAATACTCCCTCTATCCCTCTCAATTGTTTAAATTGGGCGACGGGAGCTCGGCACACATTCTACTGCTCTCATGAAATATAGTTTGAAAAATTATTTTGAATTTTTTTTCAAATAAGAGGGATAAATGAAGTAGTAAACTTTAGAAAGTACTTCCAAACAGGGTTTTTGGGAGAACCATCAGTGCCTAGATATTGGGCTGCAAACCAGAACCTAATTTGGTTGACAAGATAGCAGTTCGGACACTGGATAGTTTTACCATCCGGGAAACAAAGGGCCCAGTGTACGTTTGTCACCCCAAACCCAATGAAATGGAGTACATAAGCTAACTAGTGAGTTTTAACCTGCCTTTACCTTCCCATACTTTGAGATCTTAGCAATGGGTAACTATTATTTTGAACTCCACCATTTATCCAAAGAGCCGCGCCCTTGTATCATAAACCAGATATAATAAGAGAATAACCGAACATACCTGGTCTGTGTAGGAGAAATTATGGGGATCTATTCTTCACCAGAAGCATAGAGCTCAAGTATCCGTCTGGCAATTGCTAAAGCTCCCTAACCAACCTAAGAAAGAGGTTCAATCTTGAGGAGTTCGCTTGTCAAAAGAGGTCATACATTCTTAAAAGATCAACTTACTTAGGCATACTGTTGGCTGGGGCAGCTCCAGGAAGCGACATTAAGATGGATCTAATTGATTGATTATCAAACGGAAATGTAGGAAGATAATAAAACGGGAGCAAAACACTAGTATATTTCCTATGCCAAAGCATACAAGGAACTGCACAAAGCAAATGCAAACTAAACAAACTATATATCTCATTTCCAATAATACAAGGAGACTAGGAGAGTGCCAACAAGCAGTCAGCAAAATCATGCAAAAAAAAAATCAGCGTACATCTAGCGCTACGAACTCACGTAAAACACACCACTACATTTGAATCAATCTGGATATTAATGAGATCCCAATTCAGTTATTAAACTTAGTCATGCAGGAGACACCGAGGTTTGATTAAAATGCGTAAGGAAAAGCGGATAGCACGCAACAGTACATCACTGTCATGGCAGAGACTCATCTGTGCTTGCCTCAACAGTTTCACTGTTGACCTTGATCTCCAGAAGCCTCTCAACTGGCTGCCGACATATAGGACACCTGTTTGTTTGGAACCTTAGAACTTTGGCACAGCCACTGCACATACACTGCATTAAGAAAGCATCAAATAATAAGATACGGGTCATAAAACTGGAAATTACATAGAAGGCCATTACCTTAATGGGAGCAGAAGCAAAGTAGGCTATATGCAAGAGTCTTAGGGAAACGAATCTAGATAACATGACCAATGTAACTATACAAGGCCAATATAGTGAAAGCGTCAATTATAAAAGTTTAAATTAATGACAGGGGTAGCTCATTCTTCACTTATGGAATAGATTTATTCTTCAATACTTTAATCTTGGAACTGTAACAGCTTCCAGCCATTTCATCGAATATGGCAACAAGCTTTGCTAACAACTATTCTAGGTGAAATCAACATTTACCAAGTTTGTTCTCCTATTTATTAATTGGGAATGTTGAATGGTGGTTAAGGTTTAAATGGTCTACCCAATTACATAAATAAAAAGAAAGTCACTCACTGATATAAAGGGACATGAAACTACAGATATCACTCACATCAATACTGTATTATAGAAACTAAATTGGAGCCATGCAGTTTTATTGGGTGCTGAATTGTTCATTCTTCTTGGAATTTGGTATTCCAACTCGGTTACTAAACTAATAAGCAGTCCGTTATATTGGTTCGACTAGGTTAGTTTTAAAGTTCTTTGATTTAGATTGAAAACAAAATTAAAATCTAGGAAATGGAGACTTCTCCTACAAATCATTATTTCTAAGTAATCTTCATTGATATTTGAAGAGTTGCTCTAGAATGAAAAAGTATAAACATTCGAAAAGAAAATGGTGTGATTTGATTACGATAAAAAATTAACAAATTCTAAATCCCATCAAGTAAATTATTAAAGTAAAAGCAAATAATCCACACGTAAGAATACGACAAGTTACTCTATCCATCTCTAACTATATTAAGTAAAAGTAATGAACAAATATTTTTCAATGAAAATAATAAAATTTAAAGGTCAAATCTAGATACAGAATTACTGAAAAGTATGAAATAATAACCCTAATTCTTCATGTATAAAGTCAAGTTCTGCACGCAAATGACAAAAATTGTCCAGTTTCAATCTAAGTTCACATGAAAGTGATAAAACTTTTAACAATATTACTAAACAATTATTATAGATAACATAATGATATTAATAAATATTATAAAACCATATAGGACACAGTTATATATGAAAGGTGCCATAGGTTGGTAAGAGTTATAATTTAATACGACGTAAATTCATCATATATATGTTATTAAATAAAAATAAAGTTAATTTTTCTTAATTGTGCAAGTCAAAAAGTAGCCATGCCAAGCAAGACTTATATGTTTGTAATTGTGTGAATGGCTAAAAAAGGAAATTATGCACAAGGTTAACAATACTAGGCTCATTCAGGATTTTTCAAAACACAACTGAAAAAAAGATTACCATGTGTCTGCATGGAAGTACAGTTGTGTCACGAGGTTCTGACAAGCAGATAACACATTCTTTTCCAGGATCATTCCCGTCTAGATCACCATCAACCGAATTACCAATGCCAAATATCTCCTGAAGCTCATACCTCATTCCATTCACCCATAAAATTTGCTTCAGAACTCTCACCTGATATTCACCCCTTTCCTTCTCAAACACTGCTTGAGTGATCTGGGAGTTGCTGGCTCCAGTTTCAGTGTTTCCATCTGCTGATCCACTTTGGTCGCTTGGGGATGTCTCTGCCTTCACTACAAGTGGATAAACATCCAGTTCACCCTCTTTCACTAGTTCTGCCTCTTCACAAGCTGAAAAGTCTATCCCTGTTCCTGAGGGCTGTCTAAATTTCTGGCCCAAACCTTGTGGGAAATGTACTGTTACTGGTGCATATATGCTTTCCTTCATTGGTGTCAGGTTACAGTCTTCGTCCTCTTTTGCGAAAAAAATAACTGTAATGCTGCACAAATGTCATAACAAAAGGAAATCAAGTTAGACTTTAATATCAGTGGTTAGAGGAGGCGTCCTGTGTTTAAGTACATCACTTATATTTTCTTTTGTTAAAAGCAAGATTTGCCACACATGGTAATTAGTATGAACATGCACGCTAAACAAAAGATAAACAGTCATATCAGCAAACCAAGACGGGTCAACTTTTGTTTTAACGTGTAGGTACGATAGTGCCAAGACAACCTTGCAGAGCAAAAAGAATGGAGGATATCTAAAAACAAAACGAAGAATCATATCGAGGCCAAGTTGTAGACAGACAATAAGTTATATATATAACGGAAGAAAAATTGTATTCAATTTAACAATACAATCCAATTAGAAAATAATACCATGACTTTTTCTATTATGATGTAACATTAACAATATACTTCTCAAGTCAAAATCTTTTGGATGAATGTTCTAGTGATTCAATAATATGTGCCTTGGCAATTGGCATTGCGATCTTCTAGTATAACTAACAGTGAAACAATAACTTATGAGAATATCACTTTAAAGCTTAACAGAATAAGCATGTTTCCAACCTAAAACCAAACTAGTTTTCAGAAGTTCACATACAAATTCTCGCTTCTTAACTTAACCTTCCAAGTTCCAACAAAGGTCTTCATACTCTTCTGTGCTAAAAACTATAACAGGGTCTCATACATTCCTATTAAATTGTTCTCACAAGTTAAGCTGAAATATCTTTATCAGAGTACTGGAACTCATCTCAACTCTAAAAATCATGTTATATTTTTCAAAATATAGCTTATTGTCAATCTCTCCTTCAACAATAACATTAAAAATAAGTTAACATAAAACATATTGACATGAAATATGAACAAACATATTTGTCCTGCTGAATCCAATAAAATAATGTCTAAAGTAAATTTGGTTCACATATCAGTTCAAAAAGAAAAATATAATCAAGTCATTCTAATATCGGACAATTAAACTTGTAACAGAAACAGCAGTACCTTCCAGCAACAGTGGCATCAAAAGTAAATGTAACAAGAAACTTTCCGGGGTTCTCCTCATCCGGCTCAACCCGCAAAGTCTCCTTCTTTAAGTTAACATCATTCCTAATAGTCACAGCCTTCTGATGTTCAACATAAGGAGTAGGAGCAGGCATTACATAACCACAAGGATACTGTCCCCCAACCCAATTAGCCTGTCCCGGGTGCATTTGAGGCGGTGGCATCGCGCGATGATGGTGATCATACGGAGCCTGTAAAGGCACCGGCATCGTGGGAGGCTGGTGGTAACCAGGGTACTGATAATACGGTGGTGGTGGAGGGGCGTTAGGGTTAGGGTTAGGATATTGAGAAGGTAAAGGTGTGGCAGCTGCGAATACATATCGATTGGGGGTAATTTCTTGCTGGGGTTGTTGAGGAGGTGGTGGCGGTGGGTGGCTCCGGCGACTCCCCTGTCGCCGCCGGCCATTCATGCTGTTACTGCCAACGTTACCCATATGAACTTTTTTCCTTAAAATTTCAAGAACAATCAAAAAAGCCAATAAAGATCAAAACTTTCTGATCTCAACACTTGCAAAACATGATTCCAAGAAAAGGGGCTGTTTATATATGTATGTTATGTGTAAATATGTAAGCTTTTCTTGTTTCTGGTATAACAAAATCAAGATTGGATTTTTAAGATGAAAAAAAGATGATGATAATTGGGAAATGGGGTGTGAAAGAATGAATGATTGTACAGAGGTTTGGATGAAGAAAATGAAGATATAAATAGGGGAGGAAGAGAAGATTATGATGATGATTAGTTGAAGGAGGGTAGGGGCAAAAGTGTGTTTGTTAATGGGTTTGTTAATGTAAAGATACAGTACATACCCACTCTGTGTGTGTACAAATGAAATGATGTTTAGAAAGAATTATATTGCAAAAAGTGAAGAGCAGCTTCCCTGTTTTCCTCTTTTCTTCTGCGTGCTTCTTCTCTGCACTGTTAATTCAGTGTGCATTTATTATTAGGAAAATGCTACACGCACATAATTGGATTCAGAAATATTCACAGAATGAGTATGTGTCAATTTATGATTGGAATGAGCCCCTGTACATGCATTAATAGCACCAATTAAAACTCCCCACCTAGATTGTCATGTCATTTTGTGTAAAATTATGTACCCAATTTTGTGCATGTAGCCCTACTCTTATTATTATATACTTAGTAGAGTGAATAAAAATCTAGGGGAAATTTGGGTTTAGGTTTCATGGCATTCTCGTGACACAACTTATGTCATTCCGCCACAATAATAGGAAATAGAACAGCACAAGAGAGACATCACCTTTTCTTGCTTTAATATACTTTCAGGGATATCGTATTCTTTTCGGTACATTCATGAATGAAATTAGTTTTTCAGTTCAACTCACGAGGCTGGAATATCATAAGTACAGAACACCAGAGATAAATCAAAAATGTGTTAGTATTATTGAGAAAAACCAATTTCAATTATGTATCATAAAAATATTTTTATTTTTAATTTACAGATAATTTTTTAAATTAAGTGAAAGCGCGGAATATAAAATGTACGTTGAGAGAGTAAGTTGTTCAAATAATTTGAGACGGATCATTTTTAATATTTTAAATGAGTTGGTTATAAATTGATTATGTGTTTAGAAGATTTTTTAGAAAATTCGAATGAAATATTCCATATAAATGTTACAGTACTTTTATGTAATTTTGGGTATAAGAAATCATAAGTTTTCGGACATAAATGATGGAAGAAAATCCGTTAGTTTATTGTTGTTGTCATGTCAATGAGATGATTGTTGATCAAATTAGTGTTCTCGAGAAAATCACTAAAGATACAAGCATGTGTGTTACTCAAAAGTTAAAATTGAAAATGATGAGAAGTTGCAAAAGAAATTTCGACGGGGGCTTTATTCTCACCCGACAAAATAATAAAAAGAATAGCTTCTTCGTTTATATTCTTACACAACTGATTAAGCACAAATAAAAGGAAAATGACATCGCAGAAAGCATGCAGCAAATACGTGGAATAGAATGCTCAAGACTCAAGTTGGAACAATTTTGTTTTTGAGGTCACACTAATTGGAGATAGAGATTAAGAGCCTGCTTGGCTGAACTTAGATTAAGAGCCCGTGCTAAACTTCATGACTTAATGTAACTTATGACTTAACGTAATTTATCTGACAAGTTGAGAGTTTATAATATATCTTCGGGAAATTTTACTTATTAATGATTTATGAGTTATTAAATATATAATAATAATGATGATGATAATAATAATAATAATAATAATAATAATAATAATAATAATTTATATACAAATAAGAGGGACGGAATAAGCATTATCGATTTTATTAAAACTCTGAAAAAACGGAGGAGATGGATTAAATATTTTCGATTGAATATAAAAAACAGTGCCGGTAAGCTACATATCTTTAGAGCAACTCCAAGGGAACATCTCCCTTACCTATACTGAGCCTACGTGGACAAAAATAAGGGTTTGTGTAAAAATTCTTCACTCCAACCATCCTCTCCTTACCTAAAATTTTTAGGTGACAGAAAACAAAACCCCTTATTTAGGGAATAGAAAAACTCTTATTTTTTCCACCTCATCTCCATCTCTCATTTTCTTTCAGTTTTCATTTTCTCTCTCTTTTTATCTACCCCATCATAGTAAAAGTTCTAATAAAATATTATTTTTTCAAATATAGGGATGATTATAGGGAATACTGTTGGAGGAAAACAAGTTTTTGCTTACCTATATTTTAAATAATCATTATTTTATTATATTTTAGGGGCTCAAAATGGGTAACACAATTGGGTTGCTCTTATGTCTGCAATTGCTTGACTGATTGCGGAACACCCATGGTGGCAAAGAATATTGCAACTTTAATGGATATGATCTACTTAAAAATAAACGACATAGAGTAGATTGCAATTGTATATAGCAAAGGCTGTTTTCCACTTCCCACCAAGGGGTCCTTGACCTCGACTTGTATCTATCACTTTGCACTCTTTTTTTGTCAATCCATTAGTCTACACATCTGTTTTATACAAGAAATTCCGGGTAAAAATGGATTAATTTAGTAAGGAGAAAAGCGTATATGGCAAAATTGAGTTGAGTGATTATCAAGCATCAACACAGAGACACTCATTTAGGTGTTGAAGGTACTTGAGACTTGAGAGAGTTTTCTGTTTCTTCTCAGATTTCCACAGGCATCAAGATCCTGACAAACCAGTGTGATGAGTGCGTGACATTGGAGATATTCATTCAACGGCCCAAAATTAATTGGTCAGTTAACACCATCTTGTATCTGTAATCTGAGATGTAAAAAAAACTCATACTTTTACGTATTATTTTTCAAATTTTCTTTTTCTTAAAAAAGTTTAATATCAATATTTTTATTCAGAAAAAAATTTAAAAAATAATAAATAATATTAAATTTTTTTGCACCTCAAAATACGTGCGAAAAGTCAAAACGACGACTATCAGATAGAGAAGAGAATACATGCTTGGCTACATTATTTGGTCCATGCACTTGACATAACATATTTATTCATGTCCAAGTTTAAACAATATAAACGCTCTGTTTTCAAACATGAGAGCCTACGTTACTTTTCAACCACTTCTGCAGCAGCGGTGCTTGTTGCAGATTCTCATAATCACTTTTCGACGTGCAATGCTCAGACATTGCATTCTCCAAACTGCCAAATGCAACCTACGATAAATCCTAAGTTTTTCCTATCTAAACTCGTTGACTGTAGAAATGTCTGCCATATCAGACAAGTTCATGCTCAAGTGACTGTCACTGGGCTGCTCGAAAACTTATTTGTTACAAACAAGCTTCTTTATTTGTATGTTCAGTATAAAGATATGAATGATGCTTGTGAGATGTTTGATAGAATGCCTGAGAGAGACCCTTATTCTTGGAGTGTTATGGTTGGTGGGTTTGCCAAGATTGGTGATTATATGAATTGTTTTGGTACTTTTAGGGAGTATGTTAGAACGGGCGAGTGTCCCGATAATTATACGTTGCCAAATGTGATTAGGGCTTGTAGAGACATGATGAATGTGCGTATGGGTACGTTGATTCATAATGTTGTGTGTAAGTGTGGGTTGGATGTGGATCAGTTTGTGGTTGCTGCCCTTGTTGATATGTATGCAAGATGTAGGGTTCTTGATGATGCGAGGCGGTTGTTTGATAGAATGGTGAGGAAGGATCTTGTTAGTTGGACTGTTATGATTGGGGCTTGTGTTGAACTTGGTGATGCTGGTGAAGCATTGGTTTTGTTTGATCGGATGAGTGAGGAAGGAGTTGCACCTGATAAAGTTACTATGGTGACTGCTGTTAATGCTTGTGCGAAATTAGGAGTTATGTATAAAGCTCGACAAATGCATGATTATATATTGGGGAAAAAGTTTTCATTGGATGTGATATTGGGAACTGCAATGATTGATATGTATGCTAAGTGCGGGAGTGTTGATTCTGCTCGAGAGATTTTTGACAGTATGAGGGAGAAGAACGTTATATCGTGGAGTGCGATGATAGCAGCTTATGGGTATCATGGAGAAGGGCGCAAAGCTCTTGATCTGCTTCCTGTGATGTTGAGTAGTGGGATTATGCCAAATAGGATCACTTTCGTTTCTCTGCTATATGCTTGTAGTCATTCCGGCTTGATTGAGGATGGCCTGAGGTTATTCTCCTTGATGAAAGAAGAATACTACATAAGACCGGATGTGAAACATTTTACTTGTATGGTGGACCTTTTAGGACGCGCTGGAAGACTTGACCAGGCTATGAAACTGATCGAGGAAATGACTGCTGAAAAAGATGAGGGGCTGTGGAGCTCACTGCTTGGTGCATGCAGGATTCATGGTCATACAGAGCTAGCAGAGAAGGCGGCACACTCTCTTCTTGAACTACAACCTCAGAAACCAGGGAGTTATGTGTTGCTTTCAAATATTTATGCCAAAGCAGGAAGGTGGAAAGATGTGGCAAAGATTAGGGAACTAATGACACATAGGAGACTGAAGAAAGTCCCTGGCTGGACTTGGATTGAAGTGGAGAATCAAACATATCAGTTTAGCATTGGAGACCGTACTCATCCCAAATCTAAGGAGATCTATGAGAAACTAATGAATTTGATAAAGGAGTTGGAGCTTAAAGGATATGTTCCTAATACAGATTTTGTGCTACATGATGTGGATGAAGAGCTCAAGCTGGATAGCTTATACTCACACAGTGAGAAATTGGCGATTGCATTTGGCCTTATCAGCACAGCTGAAGGCAGTCCTATCAGGATTACAAAAAATCTTCGTGTTTGTGGAGATTGTCACACATTTAGTAAATTTGTATCAGCTGTTACACAAAGGGTTATTATAGTGCGAGATGCGAATAGATATCATCACTTCAAGGATGGTGCTTGCTCTTGTGGAGATTACTGGTGATCCTCGTCATCTGATATTTCTGCCAACAGATCCTACCAGTTAGGTACATGCCTATTTTGTAAGATTAGACATCATAACTTTATTTTATTTTTACATTATTATATTTATGAAACCATGCTGATTACTCTGCCAACTCAATGGAAGAACTTGATAATAATATACACTTGAATTAGCAAGGATCAAAAGCTAAAAAAAGCACGAGGGGATAGGGGCGGAGACCAAAGAGCTCAGATAACCAAAAAAAATGGCAACTATTTGCATGCTTAAGCATTATGATTGTAAAATACTTCAAAACAGAAGGTTATAGGCTAACAGCGGATGGAAAAGATATATGAACAAATATAGGCCAAACAGAGGATTTGCAGCTTAGCATTTGCACGTAGAAAAACAATTGCCCCTGTAATTGATGACATCCATTAGACCAACAACTTAAAACTTGTCCCGCAGTTGCACTCCCTATGAGTTTCTTTGTAATCTCCCAAAGAACATTCTTAACTAGAAGATCAATGGAACGTCGCTCCTGAATGATCCAAGAACTTGAACAGCCACTAGGGATGGCCTCAGCCTGAATATTAACTGCAATTATATATTATAGTAGAATATATAGTCAATTAGCAGAATCATTATCCATAAATAATAAGTACCCTTCAGACCTCTTAGGTAAACTATCAAGCTCCAAAAATACATAATCTATCATCCCAGGCTTTCTCTTTTCCATAGATGACTGCAAACAAAGAGCCAGGTTGATACCAGTTCCGGTGGTTGGGATGGTAACTAAGTGAGCCATGGATACATACAGCAAATCCAGTAGAAAGTGATTGCCAGCACCTAGAGTAGTAGAGTCAGTCGGTCAGACATTACCATTTACCCAATCTATGCCCAACGATATTCAGGAAAACTATGTTTTAGCTTATGTTAAAATTATACTTGCACTCACATGAGATTCACAAAGCATTTCTTTTGTGGTCGGTGGCAGAGACAAAAGTGTCAACAAGAACAGAAGTAGTCAGACTTCTGAAATGACTTCACCAACTCTGCATGTTTCTCCAAGGCACTGAGCCACCATGTACATCTCAGTCACAGCCCCAACCAGAGACACCTTCCAAGCTAAAAACATTCCATATGTGAATGCAGAATATTTTTAGAATATATTGCAAATAATATATATATATATATATATTAATTCCTGGTCTTAAACTTAACTGTTTTGTAGCATGCATGCTCTCGATAGAACTGCCCTGATATTCCTGCACCCCTTCGGAGTTGAGTTTTTTTAAGCATTTGATGCTATAATATAGCAATAGATACAATTATAGCAATGCATTGGACTTGCTCTCGGGTCTGGATTTTTAACAAGATCGTTTTGGGATATGTAGCCAATAATAGCGAGGACGGTAATTTGTAGAAACAAGAGGGTTGCAGTGAACTCAGCATTCCTCTTTAAGGCCCTGCAACCACAACGTAATTCCTTTAAATAGTTATCAACTTCTTTGCAAGAGTGGGAATTTATAGATAGAGATTCTACACTTCTGTTCTGTTCGATTGTAAGTAATGAAAGTAGGTGATACTTAAATTAGATTTCTAATACTTTTAGGTAAACGTTCCAAAGTTTATGTAGCATTAAAAACCCCTGTTTTCTATTCCTCCGTGTAATACATATTCAAACCTTGGGCTGTTTCACAAATTTGGAGCTGAGTGTCTTATTCCTTCTAGTTTGCTCTATTGTTTTTCTTCTCTCTTCTATCTTGCATTCTGTCTTTCATCATCATATTTAATTCCTCTCTGGTTCTGTTCACATAAAAAAAAATGGAACATTTGTTCGTCGCCACTGACATCCAGACTCTTTTTATAAAGAACAGATTTTCAGCATTTGATTACTGGAGGGGAGGTGTCCATGAATGCGTATAGAATATAGAATGCTGGTTGGCTCAGTTGATTTTGAGCAGCACTCATTCTGCAACCTGCCATTAGTCTATGTTGGCAACCAAACGACGAACTCGAATTGCACCCACAAATCTTAGCCAAGAGAGAAACAAGCACGTTATGTTCGAATATCAAGGCTCTACCATATAAAGTCCGTAATAGTTGCTTCGTATTTCACGACACGTTCTACATTACTATACAAGTTTATAAAAGTTCAAAAATCAAACTTTACAGCGGGAGGTGGAACTGCTTCTAGTATTAGATGAGGTCAAGAGGTAAATTATCATTTTCTCATGCCTTCCAGTGTGCTTACAAACATAAATGGCTTCACAGTATTTAGTTACTATTCATTATTAATATATACATTCACTTCATATGAAAACAAGTCTTCATTCAGATACAAATTTATTCAAAACGACTGACATATGCTAAATTCCTAGAAAATCAATCAAATAGAACCAATGAGAATAAAACCAGAAATTGTCCCAGATCCAAGCCGAGAAATAGTTATGTAAACTTAGGAGATCTAGTTGACGCAGATTTCAAACATTTTCGCCAGACCAGAAGCATAAGGTTGCGCAAAAGCCAAATTACTTTAAAGTTGCATCAACTTTTTAAATGTGATCCCTACCTCATAGGCTCATACGAGTTTTCAAGATAGATAAATGATGGCTACTTACAAATTACGAAGAAATAACATGTAGCTCCTAAGCGAAACTGTTTATAAACTGCATGCAGTGTTTCTGGCTACTCCCAGGCAGAAAAACTGAAGGTAGATAATGCAACCAAAATGGAGTATTATATTCACAATCACTTCAAGTTTACTATATAACAACTCCATTGCAATATGACTGTGAAGGTTAAAAAGGGTACATCACACTACATAATTTATGGTTTTACATTTTCCTAAACCAGAAAAAAGGTACCAAATTTTGTCCTTAAGAAAAGAGTACTAAAATTTGATGATCAACAATCATGCAGGGCAGCAGAAAGAGAAGAGAGGTGCAACTTTAGTCAATATCTTGAGCACAAGACATGGTGATAAGGGAATAAAACCAGTACTCGCATTCAAGGTGCCATCAATATCAGGATGTAAATCATGATTAAAACAGAAAACGACCCAGACTCACTGCAACAGGAACACAAGTTCTCAACAAAGTGCATAGTATATAGTGAGGGTGCGTATTCATCATGTGCACGTATTCATGTATATAGTAAATTGTGGGGGAGAATAATCAATTAACTGCAAACTGCAAAGAATAAGCTGATTAACTCTCCTGTGTATATAGTGTTCATCAAAAAAATTGATAATTCATATTCCAATCAAAATGCGGCACCACATAACTTTAAAATCCACACAACTGATGAAACAGTGATCACACTTTAAGAGACTAAAATAGCATTAAGCAAAACAATGATGATGAGAATATATCTCTGTATAGATGTAAATAAATTGCAAGAATCAATACTAAGTTGCACAAAGTAATTTGCAGATAGAAATAGATAAACTATTGCTGGTCATGAAAACAGGACTGCACAAATTGTGAAGTTCTTCCAGTTGGTATGAGTTATGACAACACCATCAAAACATGTCTGTCAGGGTGAAAAAAGGGTAGTACATCACAGTACCATAATTTATGGTTTTACACTACCCTAAACCAGGGGGCAGGGACAAAAAAACATATATGATGCTCATAACATTTCCGCAGAACAGTGAAAATAGAGGTGCAACTCAGCTCAAGCTGTTGACTACAAAGGGATGTGAAAAATGAGTAAAACAGGAAAAGACATTTTATTAAAAAAACCAGTCCACACACTCAAGGTGACATCAACAAAGGCATTCATTCAAGGTGCCATCCATTTAGGGATGTAAATCATGATTTAAACAGGATATGACCCTGCTACACTTACAACAGGATAACTATTTCTCAATTACATATTAAAGAGTGGTGGAGCATATTCATCTTGTACATCTATATAGTGACTTCTATTGGAGAAATGAGAATAATCATCTAATTGCAAACCATAGGCTGATTAACTCTCCAAGTGCATCAAACAACATTGATTATTCCAAATGCAATATACCCGTAACTTTAAAATCCACACAATTGTCCAAACAGTGATCACAATTCAAGAGACTAAAAGTGCATCAAGGAAAACAATGAAATGATCAAAAAATATCTCTATATAGGTATATATAACATGCAAGAATCAATACTAAGTTGAACAAAGTAATAAAGAGTAATCACTAAAAGCAAAACAATGCACCAATCCCATATACATAAAAATACACCCAAAAAATCATAACATGATTACCACAAAAAGCAAAACCATATAAATCTTAACAAAATTGAGTACACTAACAACGATAAACAAGCTTCACAAGAATTCCTACAATTGCCCCAAATTATATCACACATTGCAAAGTAACTTCATAGAAATTCATTCACTTTAGCAAAATGAGTCGATAATCATGCAGCACATGACAAAGCTATGGCGCTTAAATTATCGTAGCAATCTCCTGAAACTCCAAGCATTATATCATAATACATTATCAAAACACTAAACGATAACAAAATAACCGCAAAAAACACTACCATCAGTCAAATCATAATCAAAATCAATCTTGCGGAATCTCGACATCGCCATCGTCAATCTCCTCCTGCAAATCCTTAGGATCCTTTCCATCAACCGTACATCCAACCGAAACACACGTCCCTAAAATCTCCTTCACAGTCCCAGTCAGCTCCTTCGCCATCGACCTCGGCCTCATAATCTTCGCTATCTCGATGACGTCATCCAGCGAAATGTTACCGGTATGCTTGATGTTCTTAGTCTTTTTCCGGTCACGTTCAGGCTCTTTCAGAGCTTTGATTACCAGAGCCGCCGCCGACGGCACCACGGAGACTTTGGCCTGGCGGTTCTGCACGGTCAGCTTGACGGTGACACGGAGGCCTTTCCAGTCTTTCGCCGTCTCTTTGGCAATGTCTTCACCTATTTTCTTTGGGGAGAGACCGAGGGGCCCGATTTTGGGAGCGAGTGAACTCGCCGCGCCGACTTCGCCGCCGGTGACGCGGACGTAGACGTCGATGACCTGAGAAGGATCGAATTTCGGCGGCATTTTGGGAGATTAGAGAGAAAAACTGGAAGGGGAGATTTTAGGGTTTGGTTATATAAACATTAGGGTTTTGACATGATGAGGTATTTGGGCTTCTTGGAGGCTTTATTGGTACATGGCCCAAGTTGAAGTTATTTTGGTTAGCTTGCATCGGTCTGGGCTGGATGAACTAAAGTGAACACTTACCCTGTCCTACTTTACCAAAGAGTCCCAGGGGTCTATTGGTTCATGAGTTTCTGGTATGAGATGGAGGTATGAGATACATTTATTTTTTAATTTTTTTATTGTTTCTATTTAAATAATGAAATATTAATATTTGATATAAAATTAAATCAGTGATGCAAAAATATATGACAATAATAATTTTATTAATATTTTTAATTAATATAAATTAATAACTTATTTTTTACAAAAATTGTATATATTGATTCCAACACTCAACCAAACATGTGATATTAGATATAATACCTCAAACTCATCCCAGCTTAACCCGATTCCTCATTCCAACCCGATACCACTCCTCGAACCAAACGACTCCTTACTTATATTTTATATGATTTGTTCACCGAGTACTTCGATGTGTTCGATGGATGTAAATATAATATTTTTTCATAATTTTTATTTTATATAAAAGTGTAAAGTTTAAATTTTAATAAAAAAAGAAATCACGAAAAAATAATATGTGCAAATACTTCTTTTACCTACCTGTGCAAAAAGTGAAAAAGTCATATAAAATGGGACAGAAAGAGTAATATTTTAAATTTATAAATTCGTAATAGGTGAGTATACAGTTTAAAATTTATTATTTAATATTTTATTTTAAATATTACTTTTTTGTGTTTTAATAATAATAAATTGAAATTTTATTAAATTATACAACAAACTGATTCAATTTTCTCTTAACAACCTAAGTTTTATATTATAGATTGGTGGCGTAAATAATAAAAAAGTTTTCATCTATTTTTAAATTTTTACAAATATAAATATATGACAATATATTTTTATATTAATTTTAAATTATATTTTTCATATTTTATATATTCATTAGCAATGAGAAATATTATTGATATGTGATGTTTATCTTGTATATATTAAGCAATGTTAGAACTTAGAATTAAGAAGAGTTATATAATAATTTGTGTTTTGTTTTGACAATTTGTGCAAAAAAAATTTGAAATTTTATTTTTACCAAACTAATTTGGAATTGTAATTCTGAAATTCAAATTCTCGATTTAGAATTCTAAATTTCAAATAAAATCGATATTTTAAACACCTAATTATATTTCAAATTCAAAATAGTCATCAAATATTATCATAAAAAATTGAAAACTTCATTAGAGTAAAATATTTTTAAATTATTTATACTTGTAAAAGTTATGATTAACTGGTTTTTGAAATAAAAATGACCTTCGAAATGCTCTCAAACTAAATCAAAGACCGCATATTTATGTCTAGGGTGTTATCGAGCCGAACCGAGTCGAACATCTTTAATTTCGAACTCGGTTCGTAAATAGTTTGATTGGTTTTTCAAAAACTCGAATCAGATCACCATATATTGACAAAAATTCGAAATATGATCGGTTCTACTCAAGTTCGATTCGATTACATATATAAATTATAAATAAAATATTAATTATTTTTGTAAAAATGTATTAATAGTTAAAAATTAAAAAAAGAAGAGACTCGATATGGCTCGCGAACTTTACGAGCCGAGTAATTTGAAACTCGAGCTCGGCTCGGTAAAACATTCAAATAGTTCGAGCTCGACTTTATTATTACCGAATTAAATTCGAATATTTTACGAGTCAAGATGGAGTAACTCGCAAACAGTTTTAGTCGATTACACACCTGTTTGAGTATCCGGCTATACTCATGTCTAGCTGGACCATCATAATTAATTGTATTTTCATATTTGGATAAACATGATTCAATAATGGCCACAATTATGCTGATGTTTTTTTTAATATATGATAAATCTAAAACAATTATCTTACAATAATGACTAATGAGTGATCTTGTCATGATCTGTAACACCGAGAAAATGTGCATTATCTTTCTTTTTTTAGGTCTTTGTCATAGGTAATTCTTAGTAAATATTTTACATGCAGACGATGCGTCTATTATATATTCTTTATGTCTATATAAAACGGTAATTTGAATTTGCGTAAGTTTTCAATAATATAATTAAAATCAATATTTGCAAAATGTGTTTTTTTTAATTAAATCATGTTATTATGATTATAATTTATGAAAGAGTTTTAAGTTAATTATTTTAAATAAGCAATAAGTGACGTTTAAATAGATAGAAAGACTAAGGCCGTGTTTATTTGGGTAAAATGGGATGAATGAAGAATATTATAATGAAAATTTTTATAAAAGTTTTATGAAAGAAAATAAAGTATGAGATATTAATGAACAAATATGATTGAGTTTAAATTTCTTGTGATAAAGATTGTAGAAAAATATGATATAAAAATGATATTAAAATGGAATGAGTATTTCTTCCAAAATACGTATATTAAAATTCTAATTTAAATAGTAATAATGAAATGATCGAAGAATTGAAAATTATAAATATTTTCCGTGATTAACATCATATCAAAAATATAAAATTAATTTTATTCTCTCTTAATTTCATTCCTAAGTATTCTTCTTTTTCATAAGCAAGTTGTATATATCTCCTTTTTTTTTTTGACGAACAATAAGATTTTATTAAACATAGAACTTAAGAACACAGTCGGGACAAACCCCCAAACTGACAACTACAACCTGATTGTGAAACAAAAATCGAGCTAAACAAATAGCCGTTTTGTTTTCAGATTGCTTAACAGATAGAATATAAATATTCTTGATATTAAAAATGATTACAAAAGTTTCTCCTTTTAATTTTTAGTTCTGTTCATTAATATTTGTTTAATATCAATCACAGTTGGTACCAAGATGGAGCTAATAGAAAGTTGATAAACATATTGGATGGTGATGGCAATGGACCCGGTAGAAGTTCGTGCCCGAGTAATTGCATATAGCTTTCTTGGTCCACGTATTTGTCCTTATCATCAAAAAATATCTAAAGTATGTTATGGATTTGTTTGGTCGGCACTCGGCAGCTCAACCACGTAAAAATATTATATTATTATGTACTACTGAATGTAATGGTAAATGATTCTAAGACGTAATGATAAGTTATCTCTTTTTTAGGGGAAAAAAAAGTAATTCACGTAAAAATAAATAAATTTTAGCTTAATCGCAAATGTAAAAGCATCGCTCATATATTTATAGTAAAAAGCTCGCGGACATAGCTGTGCCAGTCAAAACTCCGGTAGTTCTGTTCATGTTAATTATGGTGAATTATGAGGATAAGACCGTAGTAATGACTACAATTACTTGTCCATGGTATCTACTGTAACTTCTCAGGCTGTACAATATTGAAGAGGAAAGATGACAGAGCTTATCCACAACTTGACCAAACATCATTATATATACAAAGACTCGTGCTTTACAAGTCTACCGTGTCAAACAATTGTTCAATACAAAACTTGTTCATCCTAAGTGATCAACATTTTCCACATTATGTCTGCAATGGCAACAAAGAAGAACTATCTCTACTTTGGATCAGAGAAAATGATCAGTCCGGTCTCGGATGACTTTGAATTCGACGAATCCGACGTGTGGAACTCAGCTCATGTTGAGCCTAAAAGGCCATTTTTCGGTGCTAAAAAATTCATGACAAGGAATGATCATGCTGGTGATCATAGAGGAGATGTTACTTCCACGTCAGTGCCGGTGAATGTAATGGACTGGTCCAAAGTTCTCCGCGGTGAGTATAAAAATCGAATGGGCGAGATCGAGGAAGACGAGAATGAGAACGAGGATGAGAGGGTGCCACCTCATGAGTATTTAGCGAGGACTAGGGCTGCTTCATGCTCTGTGCATGAAGGTATTGGAAGGACTCTCAAAGGGAGAGATATGAGAATGGTAAGAAATGCTGTTTGGAAACACACTGGTTTTGAAGATTAATGATCAACAGGTTTGTTTAATTTTTTAAGCTTATGCGCTAGCTCGTGATTCAACCAACATCGAGGAATTGCTCATGTGTGTAGTATGTTAACCGACTTCAGTGACTTTCAAATTAATAAAATTTTTGATTGATGATTTTAAGTTGTGATATTATTTAGTTGGATAGAGCAATGTATAGGATGTTATGACCCAATTTCTGCATAAAGTTGTGCTGCATATATATACTAGTATTGATGCCCGCGTAAGCAACTTGGACATTTAGCAATTGGATTATACTGAGCACCATATAGCGTTGTAATGCAATTGGATTGTACTGAGCATCAAATAACATTTAAATAAGATAGAAAGTGGAATATGAATTCATAATATAGTTTCTAAGATATTCGCGGGTGAGAAAGGTCGAACCCAGATCTGGGATGATTGAAAATAAACTCTTAACCACTAAGTTATGCAACCATACTCAACAGTTTAAAAACTTGAAGCAAAAAAGATTTAAAAAACCAAAGACCTTTACCATAAATGCATTTCATCAAATACCTCATTAATAATTCATTTCATAAATGATTTATTGTTATAAGTATGACATTGTCAATAAATATTGATAACATAAAAGATTATCATGTGATATATATAACTTTATTATAACAAAAATATATTAGTTTCAACAACTTCTCGGCATCGCCTTCGGCGATACCTCGACTTCTATAACATATAAAGACATATTTAAATTAATTCAATTTAAATAAATTCATAAAAATACATTAATTATATTTAAAAAGTGTAATATAAAGATAATATTCAATTTTTTTACAAAATACTAATATATCGCAAATTTATGCAATTAATATTGTTTATATATCATAATAAGATACAATGAGTCATTTAGATTATCCAAAAAAAGTAATTATAGCTTCTATTCGAGATGTTAACTATAAACAAAAATAAAATTTCTAAGATATTCATGAGTGAGTCAGGATCGAACACAGGGACGACAAAGGATAAACTCTTAACCACTAAGTTATCCAAAACTGTATGAAGCAAAAAAGATTTTAAGATCTAAAGACCCTTATTATAAATGCATTTCATCAAACACGTCATTAATAATTCATTCATAAATGATGTATCGCTATAAATATGACACTGTTAATAAATATTGATAACACAAAATATTATCATGTGGTATATATAATTTTATTATAACAAAAATATAATTTTAGTTTCAACAACTTCTCGGCATCGCTTTCGGCGATACCTCGACTTCTATCTACTAACACCTATAAAGTCATATTTAAAAAATATTCAATTTAAAAAAAATTCATAAAAATACATTAATTGTATTTAGAAAGTGTAATATAAAGATAATATTCAATTTCTTACAAAATGCTAATATATCGCAAATTTATACAATGAATATTATTTATATATCATAATAAGATACAATGAGCCATTTAGATTATCTAAAAAAAGTGCTTATAGTTTCTATTCGAGATGTTAACTGACGTCCTCTCTTAACCACTGAATTATCCAAAACTGAATGAAGCAAAAAACATTGTAAGATCTAAAGACCCTTATTATAAATGCATTTCATCAAACACTTCATTAATAATCCATTTCATAATTGATTTAACGCTATAAATATGACACTGTCAATAAATATATCATATATGGTATATATAATTTTATTATAATAAAAATATAATTCTAGTTTCAACAACTTCTATCTATTAACACCTATAAAGTCATATTTAAATATATTCAATTTAGAAAAATACAATTAATATTGTTTAATTTGTACTCTGTAGTAGTTTCTTACTATTTTGGGTAGGCAAACAGAAGACTTCTGTGAACTATGTGTCTGATTTTAATTAGTATTCACAGGTGGTAAAGAAAATAATTGTACAACTATCTTCTTCATACCCACTGCTTTAAAAGTCAATAAACTTCACCTTTTTAAGTTATACATTTAGTATCATATTCATGGTTAAAAGGCTTGCTACGAACATTGTCCTGCTATGTCTCTCTTTATTTCACAACTATGTATCAGGAAGATGTTTCTCTATAGATTTAATACAATATCGGGAGATATAGCATTCTCTTTCTCTGTACACTCTAATTTTGTCATTAGAGTGCTGGAATTTGCATCTGACCAAGCTCTGCATTCTTGTAAATCTTTAATTACCTTTCTTTTGCTATGAGAGCCTTGCTGAGTTGAGTATTCTGAGAAACTAACATGGTGACTCTTTGACTGGTTTCCGCCAACCTTCGAGACAGTAGTTTATATGAAAACTAAAAGACAATGCATAAGTCCAAGAAAATCAGGGAGACACATACAGGCCTGTGCTTGGAGGTTTCAAACTCAAGCTTCTTGGTTCTTTGACAAATCTATTAGCTTCTACAACATTCTTTCCGGATAGCATAGACTTTGTAGAGAACCTGCAAAAGGGCAAGTAGTAATATTCAAGCAATCTACAACTTCTGCCACATGGCAATCTCTTCCACTTCCCTGCTTTTATTATATTTTTTTACTCTAGTTTCCTCAGTCGTCAATTAGTTTGTTGGAACATACTTTCCGCATAGGCATTATTTCCATTCCAGTTTCAAGCATTTCATTTTCAGAATAGTCCAAAGTACAATTATGGGTTTTCTCGTACTTTTAAGGAATCCATATCACATCAACAGCAAACTACTTGGTTAGCAGAATAGAGAATTTGGACTCTGGTAGTCTGGCTTACAAATTCGCAAGCCTGACAGCCTTCCACAAAGTACTCAAAGAAAAGATAATACATTTACAACCATTACTTAGAGGTAAGATATTATCACCTTAGATAGCAGCCTCCATTTCTTTCCTTTGCCAGACCGAAGTCGACAAACTTAGCTTAGAATCAGATGAAATCATTAACCAAAAATATTCAATGTGGAATAACCTCCAGGAGATAATCTAAAATTAAAAAAAAAAGGAAAAGGAAAAGGAAAAAAACAGCTTGTTTCATCCTCTGAAAAATAGAAGTGTTGATGATTCTCACCTATTTTGAGACGAATTGCTTGATTTCTTCCTCAGTGGTGGTGAAACCATTTAATCTCATAACAAACGCTACAGGCACCTCTCCAGCTTTCTCATCGATCATGCTGAAAGTAAATGGAAAAGTATTAGCATTTCCTGATTCAGTTTGAGTACATAGAATGAATTAGGATCAGTAGACTTACGGAACAACTGCAGCATCTGAAATTGTAGGATGAGTAAGTAGCAGAGCTGAAATTTCAGCCAGGACTACTTGAAAGCCTTTATATTTGATAATTTCCTTCAATATGTGTTACCTTTTTTACTATCTTCTGTTGGCTTCGGTTATACAATCTGTGTTACCTGCTGTGAGCTGGCAGCAAAATTGGAGGCCCACGTGCTCAAGCTACGTGTCGACAGCGGAGTGTATCAGGTGGAATGGCAGGAGTTGTAATTATAAGAAGGCTGAAGGGTGAAAGTTAAGCACCATAACAGTACTGTGCAGAAGAGGCAGCAGTATTTATTATATACATAGATTACAACGTAATATTATTTCAAATATTAAATCAAACAGTTAATTGTCAAAAAATAACGCTGGGTCCTAGCTTGAAAAAATCTACAACTTCTTTAAATTTCTTGGGTTACAGTCTCAGCAAAAATGGTGAAAACTATATATGTGAGTGTTTAAGACCTGGTACAACAATATTACAACGATTTTGGATGGCACATTGTGCCGGAGAGCATGGCTTCTCTACTTGGTTCACGTTAATATTAGATGCCTGGAAAACAACAATCAGATACAAAAAATACAGTTATTAGAACAACATATTCAAAATATGATGAGTGACTTATTAAGTTCACAGAAAACATTTACATTGGCCGTGATCTCAAGCAAGCTAATACAATCTTTTTGCAGGGACATTTTGTTATCACACGTCTATAATAGCTAAAGACCTATAATAAATCATTTTTTATATACAGCAAGAAGTCAGCAATGATATTAATTAAAAATGACCTAAGAAATTCCGAATACTTCATCAACAGCTAATACAAATTATTTTGAATTTATGAACTCTAACTGTTCTTTGCTTCCGTTATCATCCTTTTCTCTGACTCTCAGGAATTGCAACCTCTGCAATAGGAAAACAGGAATCAAGTGCTAATATATCGTGTTTTAGCTTAGGGAGTTTTCTGTTCTTTCCAATATCCAAATCAATGACACACTTCTTCTTCTCATATAGCTGCTCCATTATTATATACCACAACAATCTAGTGCAAATTTTAGTTCCCCATCGAGAGTGCATTTCAGTTTCTCCGATTCACCAACTTTTATAGGCTAAATAAGGATAAGAACATCTTTATGCATTCGAATTCTATTAGGTTTTGTACTACAAACATAAACCAACCTTGTAGATATATTTAAGTCCAATTTTTGCACACTGGATTTTTGTTCTCGCTTCACCAACCTGATAGATTTATTTAAGTTAAAGGTTAATAAACATTAAAAAAACAGAAGTCTATCAAAAAAATTGTATAATTCCTAAAATAACTACTCAACCTCTGAGAATTGTCCATCAGTACTCATGAATCTCAGCAGCATCCTAGTTCATGACGACAAAAGTTTTGCAGCAATACCAATTAATCTATATGTGAAGCTGTCAAAACTAATTTCCTTAGCAACACAGAATGCAATGCACAATGTTTTACCCTACTATTTTATTACAACCTTCATTCTCAGCATGAAGCTCATAAAGTTACTTACCAGTAACAAAGATGGCTATAATAATAACAATGAACTGTACCATTCAATAAGATGCAGAAACTGTCTAAAGTTACTATAGAATGTAAATATGTTAATGAGTATATATAAAAGATGTCCATTCCTTAGGTATGACTTTTAACATAGTCGATTTGCTCTGGTCTTTGGAGTGTGAGAAGTTAAAATGTTAGTGAAATTGCACTAATGAAGGAAGTCTTAAAGATTAAGTATGCTGAGTAATAAATTCAAAAGTATACAGTGTGCTGACCGCTATTACAGGACTATAGTCTTCATCATCATCAGTACTGGAATAACCTGATAGAGTTAAACATTAAATCTTTGTAATGCTCTGATATAGCAAGTATGCATGGCAATCCAGAAAATAAAAAATTTGAACAAAAACATACCACCTAAATAATCATTGTCTAATGAATCTGAAAAAACAGGGTCTTGCATAGTAGAACACTCTCAAATCAAGAAAACGTCAAACCACTAACAACATACACTTAAAAATTCCAGAAATACGTAGAGAATTAAAGCCATCGATATATAAAAAATACCTATGTCATCGTCCTGTTATAAGTATTTCTTTGTCTCCACATCCTGAGAAATATTTTCAAGAAACATTCAAATCATAAAATCCTATAACGTGTTTTAGGACTACTCTAGCAGTGAAAGAGATAATACTCCAATGTAGTCCATTCCATTTGACATCCACAACTCTCTGGATCTGTTTGATGCTATGAGAAACCATAATAATAGTCATTTCCTGGTTTGTCTTCAGCTTCACTAAAACATCCTCTATGTTCGGTGTTGATATCGGATCCAATGCACTTGTGGGCTCATCCAACAACAAAACCTGCCAAAGGAAATGTTAAAAATAACTCTAGAGGGTAAACATTCTATATTAGATAAATAAAACTTAAACTTAATTGTTGGTATTTAAGTACCTCTGGTTCATTAGCCAAGGTCTCAAGGTCAGCAAGCTTAAGCATCTTATGTACCTCGCTGTCACTAAGCTTCTTTCCTCTCAATTGTGGTCCATATTGTATATTATCAACAACCGTGCCTGTTAAGATGATTAAAATATTTGCATACTTTCAGCAAACAAAGTTTCAAGCAAGACTACTGCACAAAAAATCTTAACCAACTACAATTAAATAATTAATAAATTTATCGAACCATTTCTTTTGCACAAACCATCAAACAGTTTGTGGACAAAGTTTAGCTGCAACTAAAATAATAAGAAGAATCCATAAATGATGACCCTGCAAAAACTCATTGACCTTAATCTTCAGTTTATACATAACTAACAAAAATATTAGTGTACATTTGTATATATTTAAGATGCTTCTCTTACACAAACCATCAAAGAATACATATGCATTAAAAATCAAATCAAGAAAATTCCAACAATCATCGATCATAATGATCTCGAGAATAAATTATAAGAAATGCAGATATACCTGGTGTATGATTTCAACAAATTCACACATCTTAAACTGCAAAACAAACAGATACGAATAAGATTAATGGAAATCAGAAGAAACAGATAAATTCTCACAGGATTTTAATCAAACAGTTATGCTACAACAAACCAAAATCAGTGCAATCAGAAATCGGGCATTGAATAATGTGCACATCTTGTGCGAGAAGCCCGAAGAGTGAACACTGAAAGAGTGAAAGGTGTATGTATTATTGGTGCGTGAAATTTGAAATTTAAAAATCTATTGTTCAAAAATTTAAAAGTAATGACGGACAGCAGCAGCAGGCAATGGGTTTTCTTCAAAAGAAAACTTGGTTTGAGTTCGGATCCAGTGTGCTGGGCAAGCTTTGAGGAGATGTAAAGGCAGTACACTCAAAAATGAAAGGCACGTGCGTGAGTTACGTGTCAGCGGGAGAAGATAGCAGAAGCAGTGGCATGAAATGTAATTAGAGTGAAGTTGAAGGGTGGAAGCTAAGCTGCTTAACAATACTATGCAGAAGAGGCAAAAGTATTTATTATATACATAGATATACATAGATATACATAGATGTATCATAATAAACTTTTGATCTTATTTGTTAAGCTGACTTATAAATTAGAATAATTTATTTATTTTTTAAATTTGATTTTATAAAAAAATATAATATTTTTTTTAAAGATAATCTAAAATATTTAATAAATATATTAAAAATTTTATAACTTAGTAAATATCAAAATATTATCAAAACATATAAATTAAAATTACTTTCTACTTGTAATAATTTTTACTTATAAAATTTAAATATCTCCTTTAAACTTGTTGAAACGGTCCTAACATAATTTGCTATATAATTGCGGCTGTAAATCGATACAGACTATCCGATGTCTCGGCTTATAATATTCGTCTCGAATATATGATACATGTCTCACATCCGTTTCGAAAACGATCTAAATCTGGCGAAAAAATTAAGCTCGTATAATATATGATCCCGGATATGAGCACACCTATACCCGTTCAGATTCGGTCTGGTATAATTTTTCATAACCCGAATACCCGAATATGATCCACGGTTCATATTCAATTCGAACTAATATACATATAAATTTTAAATCCATCACATTTGTAATTAAATAGTCATCATTTTATAAAATTTTAATATCTTATTTAAGTTTATATCTACATAAAATATGGTTTATTTAATGTGATAATGCTTATTATCCCCATATATATTTAATAAATGATATATACCAATATATAAATATAAATTTTAATTTAAAATTAAAATTATTATAATTTATAATATTATGTTTACATAGACTAAATGATAATTATTCGAATAATTGAAATAACAATGATATATAATGTTAGTGGATCATATTCGGCTCATATTTAATGGATCATAAACTACCCGGTTAAAATATAGAAAATACGATACTAGATCATATTCGGTTCAGATCCGGATCTCAAATATCCGGGGTCAGTTCATATCCGAATAAAATGATCCCGGACCCAAATTATCCGAATAAAATGATTCCGGACCCAAATCTGGACAAGCTAAAACTATGATACGATACTTGAGCATGGAGGTACCCGGTAGCCCGGATATTTTACAGCTCTGCATGCAACTAAGGGAGGAAAAATAAACGATTATCCGCGGGATCCTGGTAAGCCGCCATGAGACAGGAAAGTATCGGTTTGGACTTTGGACATGATAGCATTATGACTTTCAATTTGAATGGGCTAAGCTTTTTAATAGCCGGGCTCTGGGCTTTACCATACATATTGAGTCCCGGAGCAGATTATACTAGCAAATTTATGCAAAATGGACTCAAAGGCTCCGTGCTTTAAAATCGCTGCAATTGTACAGCTCTGTCCGGATGGAGTCTAGCAGGGCTGTAATTGGGCCTAGCAAGTCTAGTTTTGGGCTGATCGTAATTTAAATTGAGTTAATCGTGTCAAGCAATGCTCGTTTAACTAAATCGAGTCAAAATCTCCGTCCAAATTCAATTCATTTAATTTCACGAGTCGAGTCGAGTCGAGTCGAGTCGGCTCATTTAGCTAAACAAGTCGAATTTTAGTAAGTTGATCGAGTCGGCCCGAAATAAGCTCTTACAAATGATGGCATTTGTGTTACGCTGATTGACCAGACCACTCTGCAGCAACCCCAAGCTCCTGCTTCGCTCTAGGTGTTTATTCAAAACTCTCATATTTGGATCTTATTAATTCTGTTGTATTTAAGATTAAGGAAATTTTGAATTCTATATTCTACATTTAATTAGATGTCAAAGAGTTAGTGACCGCTTTCAAGAGAACAAAAGATCTCTCTTTGCTTATGTTACCAAATTATGGAATACCTGCTGAAGTAAATGCCTATCTTTATACAATTAAATATTCCTCTGCTGTAGTGAATGCGGGTGATGCTCAGTCTAGGGACAAGTTTAAAAAGTTTCCTAACCACAGCAGTATACTACTTGGTGATCCAAATAATTTGCATTTTGTCATGGCAGCTTCCATTTTACGAGCTGAGATGTTCGGCATTACTATTCTTGATTGGGCTGTGCAGCCCAAGGCATTGGCAGAAGCTATTGATCGAGTGATGGTTTTGAAATTGCAACCATAATTTATGTGACATACTTCTTTTGTGGCTGATTTAGAAATTTAAAAAAAGTAACGCCGCCTGAATCATCCTGAAAATTGTGGCTGATTTCTGCACTTCATCTACCAGGTGTGTACATAATTCCATGGGTCTGGAATAAAATATGCAAAGGAGAGGACATGGGTCTGTATTCCAAACAGAGCTCAGGCCAAAAACTGAAAGTCCAACTGCAGTTACAGGTTATTTCATCTATATTCTAATGGTCAAATTAAACTATAGTTGCACTATCTAATCTTAGGTAGCCTATAATCTTAGTTGCCTTATGTAGGTTGTTCTGGTGGTGAATTATATGTAGCCTATAAAAAATTTGTGATCATCTGTGGATTGTTAACTGTAGGCAGCTTTTATGTTTAGTGGTTTGAGCTACAATTGGATTTGCATATATTAGATTCCCTCTAGGTAACCATTTATGTCATAAAATTGAGATGCTTAATTAATATGTAAAGCTTCTTTTCGAAATTAAATCTGGTGTGTAGCATGTGAGTTGTTATCTTTACCTTTGCTAGGCACCCAGATGTTGATTATTACTTAAAGGCTTACTAAAGATTTTATTAATGTCACTTAGCATAAAGTTAGAGTTTATACATTGCTTCAGTCTGAATTTTGCGAACCCTGTCAAAATTCTTCACATAGTACCTGTTTAACCTCAAGAAAGATAGTTAGTAATTTTGAAGTTAAAATTATCTAAATTGGATTCATATGAAGACAGAATGAGTCTTTATATGTATGCTTCAAAGGAAACTTTATTCTAGAGGACTTTAGATAATCTTAGCTTGATGAATTGTTACTCCCTCCGTCCCCTTTTACATGTCCATTATGCATTTCGAGGAGTCAAATTGACCAATTTTTGACTAAATATTACAAATTATCTACTCATTATTTTTAAAATCTGAAAGTTGCGTATTAAAATACACTAAATGTACTTTCTATTGATATAATTTTTATTATTTTTCTCAATTATCTGATACATGTAAAGTTCAGTCAAAATAAAGTCAATTTGACTGGTCAAAAGTCAAAGTGGACATGTAAAAAGGGACGGAGGGAGTATAACTTTTGTCTGTGACTTGCATGTCTTTATCGTGTGTAGAATAAATATTATTATAATAATATTATTAATCAAAAAGTCTGATCAGTCACCATGCCAACCAGCTTGCCGGCTATAAGAGGACAATTTATTACTAAATTTTAGTAACAACTAATATAATTTGATAATTACAATAAATCATAGTTATTCATCATGGAAAGTCAAAATTGATGATTAAAATAATATTAATGATTAACCGTCTGATGAGTGGAATATATGCGAGATCTCGAGTGAGATCAGATCATACGGTTGGTAGTGCAGCATCAATCAATATGTTGTCTTGGTTAATGTACTTAAACATCTAATCTTTGCTTCCCATGCAAAGTACCTCTTAATCTAATCAGTAGTAACAAAAACAGGATCACAAATCCTTAGAGACGTTGTTTAGGAACCTCCCAGAATAGTATAGTTACCAAAGTCAATGGATAGTGTCCTGTATTTTCTGTTGCAGTCCGTGGCTAAGCTACTGTCGCTCTGATTATTTTTTATAATCAAATCTGAAATCATACTATATATAATCTGATTATAAGAAAGGCTATCAGTATCTTTTAAATGTATACAGAATATCACATAGCAAAACATAGGAAAGGGAAAGAGGTGGCTAGAAAACTTTGATGCCTATTGATCTCAGGTTTAACTTGGGTACCCCTGATGAAAATGAACCCAACATCGAAGATTTTAATTTCAAAGGCTTGGCAAGTGCAATATGTTCCTATAAACAAATAGAAGTGCAATGGGCCTATACAAGCATCTCAGTTTCCAATCTAATATATACATTATTCCCTAAGGTTCTTTTTTGTTATTTGGATCTTATTAATTCTGTTGTACTTAAGATTAAGGAAATTTTGAATTCTATATTCTACATTTAATTAGATGTCAAAGAGTTGGTGACAAGAGAACAAAAGATCTCTCTTTGCTATTGCTTATTTTACCAGATTCTGGAATACCTGCTAAAGTAAATGCCTATCTTTATACAATTAAACATACCTCTGCTATAGTGAATGCGGGTGATGTTTAGGCTAGGGACAAGTTGAAACGTGTTCTCCAGTGCCTTGATAAGGGCAGATGTGACGCTCTCCAGGACTGCATCGTTCTTTTGCCATATTCAGATGTTACTCAGCTACACACCCCATCAACATCTACTTATTTGTCGCACCTCTCTCCACATTATGCATCATTAAGCTTATCTGGTTAGTTAAATGAAATATGAGACATGTGCGCTGGCTGCAGTTTTAATATCGTAAAGCTAATACATTTGTCTAAATTTGGTCATATATAGGTCAAGTTAACAAACACCCAATGTCTCCACTTTTTACCTCTCCTTCTGCGAGGAGTTTATAGCATATAAATTTAACAGGTATGGTCAAATAAACATTAGGTTTTAAATATAAGCTATATTTAAATATTGGTAAAATAAAAATATTGCTTTGTCGAATAGAAATAACAGTAATGCTGGTAATGCCGGATAAGAACACAAGTAATTTCGGTTCCTATTATTGATCTCTACGCAATAGATATTAGTTAACTTATTGGTGTTTGTCAAAAAGTTTCATTTGGTTAGACTACTCAGATTTACAATTTTTGAAATAAGAAGTCATTGAATTCACTCTTTTTATAAGTTAGCTTTTCTCTTTGATGAATTCCCAAAAAGATTTGGATCATCTTTTAATAACCCGACTATGGTATGTATATTCCATACAATTGTGCAACTAGGAATTAGAAAAAGAGACACGTAACAATACACAATAAAAACCTGATTATTGGATGTGTACAGATAAATTATCAATTATAAAAATATGAAAACAACAAACATTACCCGTGTGCGAAGCACGGGCCAGATATACTAGTACTAGCAAATTTATGCAAAATGGACTCAAAGGCTCCGTGCTTTAAAATCGCTGCAATTGTACAGCTCTGTCCGGATGGAGTTTAGCAGGGCTGTAATTGGGCCTAGCAAGTCTAGTTTTGGGCTGATCGTAATTTAAATTGAGTTAATCGTGTCAAGCAATGCTCGTTTAACTAAATCGAGTCAAAATCTCCGTCCAAATTCAATTCATTTAATTTCACGAGTCGAGTCGAGTCGAGTCAAGTCGGCTCATTTAGCTAAACAAGTCGAATTTTAGTAAGTTGATCGAGTCGGCCCGTTTAATTTACACTTAATCAAGTTAAATCTCTACACGAATTCGGTTCAAAAATCGAGTCGAGCCGAGCTGACTCGTTTAACTAAACGAATATGAAATCTTTTTCGAGTTCGACACGTATACAATTCAAGCAAGCTTGGTTTTTATTTAGGTAAATTCTTGATGGTACCTTCGTAGAATTGGCTTTTTTCAATGGTACCATCGCATTTTTGACTTCTACCGATGGTACGCTCGTACTTTTAATTTACTCTCTATGGTACCCTCGTGTACTTTTTATCTACTCTATTGATTTCAAATTGTAAAACAAATTGTATATTTGAAATCTTTGCGAAAAGTTACATAAAATAGACCCTTAAATCATGTAAAACAGAGTCAAAATGAGTGAGATATATTCAAACTTCATAACCAAACTTTGTCATTAATATCTCACTCATTTTGACTCTGTTTTACATGAGTTAAGGGTCTATTTTATGTAAGTTTTGGCAAAGATTTCAAATATACAATTTGTTTTATAGTCTGAAATCAATAGAGAGTAGATCAAAAGTACATAAATTAAAAGTACGAGAGTACCACTGGTAGAAGTCAAAAATGCGATGGTACCATTGAGAAAAGCCAATTCTATGAGTGTACCATCAAAAATTTCTTTTTTATTTAAACAAGTCCGAGCTTGCTGGTCGGGAGCAACCCGACTCAAATTACAGCCGAGAATCTAGGGTTCTATAATTCTGTGCAAAAATAGAAGCGAAAACATCTCATGAAGATTTGCACTCGTATGATACGACGTTGGACGAGAACTCTTTCCTCCTGTTTCTGGAAAATATTAGTATATGCCCGTATAGTACAAATTTCAGTGTTTTTTACATCTCATGCAAAAAGTAAATCATGCTGTTATATTGAAACACAATAAGTCAATAACTGTGTCTAGTCCAGGCTGTAAAGACAGGGCGGGCTCAACAGTGAAGCCAACTAAGCGGTCCCTTAGGGCCCTCAAGTCTCAAAGAGGCCCCAAATTCTTTATAGTTATATATATATAGAGTCATACCCCAATAGAAACCTCCTTATTCTAGAATCTAAAAACCAAGCTGAAATATCACTAAATTCTAAAGCAAATACCACTAAATTTTTAAACAACCCCATCTCCACCTCCATCTTCACCAACCCCACCTCCACATCCGTCACTGCCACCACCTCCGTCGTCACCTCCTCCATAACCACCACCACCTCTATGCCGCCCGCCCCCTCCATCTCCATTATTTCTCTAACAACACAATCTTCACTCCATCTTCACCAACCCCATCTTAGTCGCTGCTTCCAGTGGCGGACCCAGAATTTTTTCTCAGTGGGTTCCTTGTTTTATTTTATTAATATAAATAATAAATATTTAATTAAATATTAATATTTAAATTTTTGATATTAATATTAAATGTTAATTTAAAGAACAACGGAAACTAAAAGGAATATGTTTATACAAATATCTTAATAAATACGAGATGTTAAATAATTTCGAACAACAATCGCCTAATAATTAATAAGATTTCTGAATTATTAAAGTAAATTATGAATTTGGTAAAATATTTTAGTGGGTTCCCGCTAATTTTAAATTAATTTTTAACCGAAATTTACCTTATAATTACATTTCGGCGGGAAGTTGAGTGGGTGCCCGGGAACCCATAGCCAAAGCTATGGGTCCGCCTGTAGCTGCTTCAACCTGCTTCAGCTTCGTTCATACTTCTTTCTCCATCTCGGCTCAACTTCAAAGGCGGAGCCACCACTATTCTGGCAACGCTCCAACCCCCTACTTCAAGCCGCCCACACCTTCGTTACAATCATCCTTCCTCCATCTCCACCTTCACCTCCACCATCTCCACCATCGTCACCACCATCTGAATCGAAAACGTGAACAGATCTGGAGATTTGAGCAGTTTTTGGAACATGTATGGAGATTATGGGCGGTTTCTGCAACTTTTCACTAATTCATGCAACACAAATCACTAAATCCTAAAGAGAATATCACTAAATTGTATTGAAAATATCACTAACTTGTATTGGTTTCTAGTTTTTATTTTAAGAGTGGTTTTTATTTGATCATGAGTCTATATATATATTTAGGTGATAATAATTAAACATTGATTTGTATATATGAAAACATATCTAAAAGAAATATGGATTATTGTATTTTAAAAAGAAAATACTAAATAGTCACAATAAAATATTAAAACATATAAATAAGATTAAATAAAAAAATTGAGAATTAGATAAAACAAATGATTTTGAATTTTTCAGTGATATGTGTAAGTACTTAATAAATTTAATAAACACACTGTTTAAATAAAAAATATCTGTTTTTATTTTTCATAACTCTTACGTTATTATAATTATGTGATTTCTATCTTCTGTGTAATAATACTTTTCTACAATTTAATAAGTTAAATGTTATATTAATATACGAAACCTAAAAAAATAAAAAGAACAATATATAAACTATTTCAGATATAAAAAATAAGTATTACATAAAAAAAGTATTAATACAAATAATATATAAATTTATATATGAAATGAAATAAAAATATTTTTATATATGAAAAAAGAGCCTCCACTAAGATCTTGCTTAGGGCCTCATGTTTAGTTGAGCCGGCCCGTGTAAAGATTTTTGCAGGACTTTGGCGGAAAGTGATGGGTGATAAGTCTGAAATCATGTAAAGAGTGAAACTGAGAGATAAGTCGACAGCTTCTTGTGAATGTAGGTCGGATGGATAATTGAACTGAATTTGTCAGTGCTGTAAGCCCACTCTCCTGTCATAACAGGGAAGCTTTAAAGGCCTCATTAAAACCCTGTTTATTATTTCTGTCCTTATTATTACGAATATGGGTTGTAATAAGCCCACCTGTTCCATTTTTTCGACAGCAACTCTCAGTTCCTCCTCTAGTCTTTATCAATATTCAAGACTACACAACCTTTTTTTTAATATCTCAAGGCTTCTTGTACAACTTGACGTGTGTCAAGTTATTTGATCAGTGTCACTGCTATACAAATCATCAAATACTACAATTTCAAACAACTAAGGATTCTGCCCTTCCAAGCAGGCAATGGCCGGATCATATCAAGGATTAAAAAGTGAAATGTCGTTAAACTTCTGTCTTTGTAAGCTTCAACGAACTCTTGAAGTTAGCGCCAATCCTACGTATGACTAGATCTGATCGAAATGTCTGAACTCCGAAGTCCAAAGTTGATATCTCAAAATACAAGCAAGATGTCTCCAATGTTGCAGTATCACATCTCGCAGGTGAAAAGTGAAAACTGAAAACTGACAGCCGTAACTAGAGTAACATTCAAATGCTGGATCAACTATTTCCTGTTAATTTCTAGATTCCTATGCTATTGCTGCTGGCATCTGTTAGAATTGTCAATCTTCTTGCTGTTTTTGTGAATTCACTGCAAGAGAGTAAAAGTGAGAAAAGCGGGCAAAACCAAAATTTTTGTAAACATCAAAAGAAAATCTAAAAGTTGAAAAGAAGTTAAAGCCCCCTGATTTGATCAGGGCACAGAAAAAATTTAGGAAGACAGCAAAACTAAAGTCACCTGAATGATTCATCTCCGATGTGCTTTACAGCACCTCTGATGTCACGGTATAGCACATGATTCAACATATCAGAGCTTTCTATGCCAAACATGGTTGCCAATTTTCTGCACAGTTCTTCATAAGATGAAAGCAAAGAGAGATCAAGAGTGCGACCTACATCCTCAGATTCCATGAAAACCTTACAGTGTCCGATTTCCAAGTTAGCGTCAGCTTCCTGTGGATTACCTTTGTATTGAAGGTGTCCTTCGCAGGATGGGCGCTCTCGTATCGCATGTTGACGAAGTGCAAAACCTGAACCAGAGGCGGAACCATCACCGTCAGATAAATTTGATACCTTATCTACATCCCCTTCAGAAGAACTGTTGCCGGCACAAACTGGCGAGACTGTGACACCAGAGCTGCTTACTGAGATCTGCTGTTTTGTAAGTATTGGCTGACCAAAAAGTAAGAATTGCTGTGGTTTTTGGTCATCAGCCTTTTTTGCAGCGTGTGCTGAATTCCCGATGCTCAACAAACAGGAAATATTCTCACTGCTTCTAGACTTATTAAAGCTTGGATTGATGGAAGGCCTGGTAGGTATACAACCATGACCAAAAGGTGAGAAACCAGGCGGAAATAGACCCGACTGCAATTTGTTAAAGTGGAATTCTGGTAATGGTAAACCATATTGAGTGTGCCTGGCTCCCTGCATGCCAGCAGGAGTGATATCTGAAAAATGATCAAAAGGACTGGTGTGCCCTAGAAGATTACCAGAAAATGTTGGAACCGGAAGTTGCCAGTCGAGAGGGAAATCTGGGTGTTGGGGTAGTCTTAGCTTCTTTCGTGGTGGTGACAAGGGGGAAATATGAATACTAGGCATGTTTGACACCAATTCCACAAGCCATGGGCTGACACTTTTCACATTGTGAAGCAAATCAGGTTCATCCCAGGTGACCTGCACCACATTACTTGATTTTATAGGTATAGAACGACAAAACATGTAAATCATGAAGTACACTAAAATCAAGCTACCATATCAGGATATAGTGACAGAGAAACAACAGTGTATTGCACTGGAATATTGACAGTTGGGAGCAACATAGCCACAATACTAGACAAATGCTGGAACATCAGGTGAAGGCTTAACTATATATGTTGTATGTACCACCAGGTAAAACTAATGGAAGACCAAGATACAAACTAAAGGAAGCATTTCAGTTCAAGCTGTTATCAATATATTGGTCTGCAATTGTGACAGAACCTGATGCTTTACCGTGGAATTAAAATCCTAACCTGAACATATTTATAGAATTATCTTGAGCACATCAGGGAAATGCTTACAAGATTCTGTATAATTTGTTTATACAAACTATTGCATAAATTAAACTACATAAGAACCAAAAATAATTCATGAGAATGTAAAACAATTACTTGGAAGCTTTGTCAAAACCAAAAACTGCACACTGAAATATACCTGCAGAAGCCTCCAAGGTGAATCAGGCCAACGCATAGGATCCGCAACTTGAACAGAGGATATAGTCCCCATGAACCAACTTATACGTGACGAATCTTCGGTTTCAAAGGGCATTTTAAATCTCATTCCTGAGCACCACCGGATTTGCATTGCAGATTTCACTTGTGAGGCTTTCACACAGAACTCTGGTGTGCTTGCTCGAGGGTAGTAAACAACTTCAAAGGGATGCCCATTAGCTGCAAGGGTTGCTGCTTCAATTACTGATTCAGCTCTCACTTTTCCCTTGTTCATTCCACTTCCACTACCACATGGACTTCCTCCATCACCGTATCTTGTTAATTTGTTTTCATCATCCCTAAGAAATGCTGAGAACCCACCATATGGCACAGCACAATTTCCGCCAGCCGGATTCCATCCAGAAGTTGATTCAGGGTTACCGCCAATTCCCCTCTTCGCCCTCCGTATTCCAACACAAAGGTCCCCATTTTCAGCTCTCAAGAACACAATTGAATCTCCCGCAACAAGCTTTTTCTGATTTACGAAAGTACTCCATCCTGTCGTTAAAAGATGACGTCTAGGTGTTCCCCTGTAAATATGACGGAATTTCCACGTTTCACCATGAACATCTTTAGCAAGAATAGTTTGGACTGGAGGATCTGCAGAGTAGTCCAGCCGTGGGAAAATTGTCTCTGCACAATAGCGAGGAACTGAAAATCCCCCACCATTATTGGCATCTGACTGCGTCAATGTCTTGGCAAACGAAGTAGGTTTATCTTGCGCATCTGACAAACTTTCATCATCGTCACAATTAACCTCATTTCCACTTACGGGAACCAGCCTCATGTTAGCATAAACCTCATCAGTCTCCGGATCCGCCATGAACCTATTACTCAATACTCTACAGACAACATAAGGCGGAACCCTATTCACAAAATCCACATTCTGACAAGAATGCTCGAAATGACCCTGAGGGAAATAATAGACCTTAGAGTTCACCGGCGGCATTTGCACCATACTGCCGGCACAAGCATGCCAGAACTGAGAATCTAAGCATTTCTCAATCTCCCTCAAATTTTCATTAGAATCCATAAAAGTAATCATCACTACATAAAACAAATCAGAACCACTCTCAGTAAACATATAACCAAATTCATAAAATTAACCACAAATCACATAAACGAGCCACATACTAACACATAAATCAGTTTTCCATTGTAAATACACAATTCCTCTAAATATAAAAGGGGGGTGAAACAAAATTTACTACAAACGAATTGTCAGCTTTTAAAATCCAATCAACACAATTACGATTAAAAGATCAAGATATGTATGTATAACAGAAACGATACCTGAATCTTGGATTGATTCCACAAGTACTGCCTCTCTCTCTCTCTCTCAATATTCAACAGGTATAATAAAAGATAGGATGAATCGAAACGACAAGAAAAAAAGAAGTTGAAAAATCCATATACAACTACTACTAGTAGAGAACTCGAGTGCTGTCGTCTTCAAACAAGAACAAAGTTCATGACCGACACACAAAGATTGTCAAAAGATTCAATATTCTCTCTCTCTCTCTCTCTCAGCACTTTTTCTCTCTCTTATCTCTCTCTTACTCACTCTCTTGGATCAATACAAAAAAGTCCACTAGAATCACCACCATAATAAAGCTCTCGTACATGAATAATACAGACACACACTTTTGTCACTCTGCGTGTATATATCGTCACAGTATGTATGTAAGTATAAACTAGTCCAAAGTAGTAGTGCTAGTAGTAATCTGTACACTGGTTTTTAGCAGATACAGTTTAACTTGTACGCCCGGAGCTTACGATTTTTTTGTTACTTGGTGTTTTGTCCGCTTTATCTACATGGAAAACCGTAATTTCACACACACCCATATATTACTGCTCTATCACATTCCGCAGTAAAAGCTCGTTGAATTAATTTTAGAGTACAAGTACAATGTTTTTTATTATATTCAGATGAGACTGTTAATTTTGATTATTATATAAAATTTATATATACATCTATTATCAAATATAATGAAATTATTGATTTAAATTAACCACATACTAAATTTCATATCAAATTTATAGTTCTATTTTTATTAAACTAATAAATGATACTACTATCTTTTTGACCGTGTTAAATCAGATGCTAAAAATCACACCCGGCTGAGAATAACACGAAATAGAAGTGTCGCATGAAAATTGATAATGTCAAAGAAATTTGTTATTTCATTTGTCCCTTCAATAGTTTATTTCTAGTAATAACTAAAACGCTCGGTCAAAATAATGAAAACATCGTAATAATAAATAAGTTGTTCTAAATTATCTTCGACGATTAATGAACAATTCAAAATACTTTTTTTAAATCTTTCTTTATAGTAATAATTAAAAAAAAATTCATCTTAAACAAATGGTACGAATCAAATTACATCAATTGGATTGACATCTTCTTCTCAACATCTTCTTCTCGGTGAAGAGTAGTGGACATGTAATAATAGACGAATATGTTTGTTTATTTATATATTTTTATTATTCTTTGCCATATTTTGTCCAGAACAGTGAACTTTCGAATTTGTGTTTGAACAAGAAGTTGTTTTAACATTTTAATTTTTATTAAAAGAATTTGATTTACTTGACTCTTTATTTTTAAACCTCGACACATCCCATCAGTTGATTATACTGTATTCATCATAATGCTCAAAAATTTAAAATAGTAAATCAAGTCAATGAGTTAAATTTCAGATGGGAGGTTCATTGTATACATAAATTTAGTTTTTATTTCAGTGAATTTATTTATTTTATTTCTTCTCGTGAAATTCCCGGTCAATTGTTATTACGAGAAGATGAAGATTGTGGCATGCATATTTATCCCGAAAGCGAGTCACTTTTAAAGGCAGATAAATGCTGAAATTTTCTAGAGTAACATCACAAAATTCACAGATTATACTACTACTATATTATATTTTTTTTTTGTTGAACACGCACCGGATTTGCTTTGAAATCAGGAAAATACAAATAATTGTTATAGACAGGGAGATCTGTTCTCAACCTCTCTATAATCCAACACATGAAACGGAAGAGAGACAAAGACAGTTATAGTCTCTTTAAAATAATCATTAAACAAGTAATTTATTAATTCTATACGTAAGCTGATATCATTTATCTAAAAAAAATGAGGCTAACGAGATCTTGTTCCTTGTTGCGTGGAGTCGTAGTTAAGTAATGAGTCAGTCTTCATACTCGTATCCCAACAATTTATTCATCTCTATTTATTCACCCAGGTGCTCGAAATGCAAAGTAGTCAAACATTTATCGTTTTACTACTGCAGTCTGTAGATCAAAGATTTAAAAATGTGGCGCAAATCAATCTATTGTCGAACTTATACGATAATACCGAGTTTTAAATAGAGGTGAAAACATAATTAAAAATAAGAAATTTGACTCATGTTTGTGCTCTCAAGTGCTTTTAGGAATGAATTAATGAAATAACTGGAGTGAAAAATAATCTTAGAGCATTCTGACGGAGTTGGTTACGATTGTTGGCTAAATTGGACATATAAGATATTACGTAAAGTTTGCTAAACCTGCAAGATATTGTGCTTCAATGGTATTTGCTATATTAGATGGCTATAATTTAAAAATAATATTTTATTAATTTTTATATTGTTATAAATAGAATATATCAGTTTAATATGGTAATAAATAATTTGCAATTTTCCTACAGATTTCTTGCAGGCATGTAGAGTTTCAATAAATATAGTCTTACACAGGATATTAGCTATAGTTATAGATAAGAGTTTGGTGTGGTTAGAGCGTGTTTTTTTTTTTTTTTCTAAAACGACTATATTTCTTATTTTTAGTAAATCAACTTAATTTTTAGTTAATGACTCTTCATGATTGGAGATGCTCTTATTAAAATACTCCATCCGTCTAATTAGGTTCATTATATCGAAAGATGAAGATTGAGCATGTATCTTAAGACTCGAATTAAGGATATTTTTATAAATGAAATTTTCTTTTTCTAAATAAAAATATAATTTTTAACTTTTATTTATAAAAGAATAATCTCAAAAACAAGTTATGAAACTATACTTAATCAGAACCTTAAAATACGTGTCGAGTAGCGGATAAAAATATGTAAAGAAATGTGTGGTGGGGAGGAAGTATCATCTAAAAACTTCCATTCCAAAACTAAACGCAAGAGAAAAATAGGTCGTAGAAATAATTAAAAATAATGTTAAAATGATAAATATGTTCTTATAATTAAATTTAACTTTTATAACTAATTTATCAAAATTATACTCATCCGTTCCGGATGTAACATCTTATTTGACTTTTTTGTGATCAAATCAACTAAATATTTGACATAAAATATACGCTGAATTTGAATGTCTCACAAATTTAAATTTATGATTTGGTATGCCCCATATCTGAGTCTCCGTATTCGACTTTATTTTAATAGATTAATTATAAATTTATAATTAAATTTTAGTGAATTGTATACAAATATGATTTTATATGTAGTCTAGTGAATTTTAAATAAAATATCATAGGATTGATGCTGAGTTTAATACCAAAATTTTAAGTATAATTTAAAATCATGATAGATACAATATATTTTGGAGAATTTAAAATCTTAATTAAATATTTTGAATATATTTTTTTAAAAATCATTTTAAATATATTTGAATTTCATAAATGAATTTTGTTTTCAAAAATCACAATTAAAAATATCTCTAAATCATACCTAAAATATTAATTAATCATCAATATACTTATATAAAGGAGAAGCGAGGGGCGTGTATGTGGCGCCTTTCACATTGCTCCGTTCTATTTTTCTAATTTTCTGGAATTTTTGAATGAAAATTATCAAAAAATAGAACTATATTTTTTAGTTTCGGGTATATTAAAAACAAGTTTCAGAATCTGATTTTGTTTCATATTATTTATGGAATATAGTAACTTAAAATTTTAATCTGATTTTGTTTTAGATTATTTAATTATGGGAAAGAGTAACACACAAGTCTCTCTGCACCTATAAATACCCCTATAGATTGTAAGATTTTGGATCATCTAAACACAACCTCCTCCCTCTCAATACCACAACCCTACCTCTCTCTGGCTTGTATGTGGCGCCTCTCACATCGCTCCATTCTATTTTTCTAATTTTTTGGAATTTTTGGATGAAAAATATCAAAAATTGGAACTACATTTTTTAGTTTCGGGTATATTAAAAGTAAGTTTCAGAATCTGATTTTGTTTCAAATTATTTATGAAATATAGTAGCTTGAAAATTTTAATCTGATTTTGTTTCAGATTATTTAATTATGGAAAAGAGTAGCACACATGTCTCTTTGCACATATAAAAGGAGAAATGAGGGGAAATGAGGGGCGTGTATGTGGCGCCTCTCACATCGATCCATTCTATTTTTCTAATTTTCTGAAGTTTTTGGATGAAAAATATCAAAAATTAGAACTACCTTTTTCAATTTCGGGTATATTAGAAATAAGTTTCGGATGCTAATTTTGTTTCAGATTAATATTCTACAAATATTAATATTAAATCAATAATATAATTTTTATAGGCCGCCGCAACGCGGGGCTTCCGAACTAGTTATCAATATAAATGAACTACTTCCGGTTTATGCAAAAGTCGAAACGCAGTGAAAATAACATATAGTAATATGTGGATCGTTAAACAAAGAAAACAATACAGTAAAATTTAAGTGAGGTATGGAAAATGTGAGGTATGGGCCCATATGGCCTATGGGTTGCTTAAATGTATAGAAATGTACTCCCTCTGTCCCAGTCAATTGTATACGTTTCTTTTTCACTGCTCGACACGTTTTTTAAGGCACTTATAAAACATAGTTCTACAACTTATTTTTAAATTTTTTTTTTTTGTATAAAAGTATAAATGTTATATTTTTATACAGAAAAAGAAAATTTTAAAAATAATTTATAGAACTATACTATATTGAAATGTATTTAAGGCACTTATAAAACATAGTTCTACAACTTATTTTTAAAATTTTTTTTTTTGTATAAAAGTATAAATGTTATATTTTTATACAGAAAAAGAAAATTTTAAAAATAATTTATAGAACTATACTATATTGAAATGTATACTATTGACCGGGACGGAGGGAGTAAAAATAGGACTGGTCCCATGAGGTGATTGACTGACTGCTTGGCCCGAATCTCTGTCGCTTTGTTACTACTAGTGGGGAAGAATTTAAGTGGGAATTATGTGCATATGTACTCTGACCTCTGTTTTTACCATTTCTTGCTTCACTTTTAACCATGTCCATTCAGCCAGGGGCCCAGGACATTCATCACCTACCTATATTGTCATACATAAGACATTTTCAAAATATTACCGCTCTCATCTACTATTGACCAAGTACTATTTACTGTTAGAATTTCTTTTGCAAAGATCCGGAGAAACAGCTTGCGTTAGTCTCAATTGCAGTTTAAAGAGCGGATAACGCCCCACGATAATAGATGGGCTGAAACTTTCAACACACAAACTTGTTGGGCCGTTCAACTTCCTCTTGTATATGTGGCTTCCCTCACTCCATCCAAGTGGTACATGGTCATCACCGGATTTAATGTCATTGTGCTATTTTTTTGTCAGGTACTATTTTATTATTCAGATTGAAATATAATTATGCAACACGAGAGGCTAATATAAATTTCCCAAATATTTACAAATGATGTAGCATATATTATAAATTTTAATTTGGAGGCGCATATGTCTGTATGCGAGATGGAGATCTCGTATTATTATTAAGAAAATTATCATGAGAAAATTATCATGGAACTTGATGACTTCATTGATCATCTTTTATGTTACACGTGAAGGTCCCATTTAGACCTCTTCACAAAAGAATGTATTGCAACATTGCAGACCAAACAAGAAATTTAGCTTTGCTGGAATGGCTTGCGAAATTTACATGCAATGCATGGTTGAAAGAACAAATTAAGGTCTCTTCGATTCTTGAAAATCTAGCAGGGAGGAAGGTCCTTAGGTGGTGGCAGGACAGATTCTTCTGCGGACTTTCCATTTTCAACCACAAAAGCCATCTTTAATCCCCACATTGTGTGGAGTTCCAAGTGACAATGCATGAACCAAACACCTAAAACAGAACATAGCAAATCCAAAATGTTAGTTAGCAATTCATCTCAAAATCTAGACTAAATCTGCGCATTTGTGCTAGTTATTACCTGGATTATCGGCTCTGAATCTGATAGCAGTCCAACCTCCAGTAGGAACTCCAACAGTATTTCTTTCAGGTGGATCCACCAAGTTAAACTTGGCAGGGTCTTTCTTGGAGTTAAAGTTTCCTACACCGCTTCCCACGACAAAGAAATTGAAGCCATGAAGATGGAATGGATGAGACTCAACTGTCAAGAGGTTAGTGTCTTGCAGCACCAATTCCACTGTAGAATTGAACTTCAGCTTACTTAACCTGGTGCCTAAAGTAGTCCCCAGATTAGCTGTCAGTGGTGCACCTGTATAGTTGAAAGGGGCTAATGGACGGTCAGGAAAATCGGTCCTAAATACTCCAGGCATGTTGAAATAATGAGCCTGCAAGAGCCCTGTCTTTGGCATCACAAAGGTTATGTTATTCAGTGATGCTGTTAATTGTGTTCCGTTCTGGCAGCTGGGGCATGCGTTTTGCCCCAGACCAACGGTGTAAAACAGGCGTCGATCAACTTGAAGAGGGACATTAGCTGGAAATTGAGGAGTGTTTAGGCTTTTGAGTTTGCTGGTGTAATTGAGTGCGAAGTTAGTGTTGTTGGGAGCTGGAAGTGTAGGTAAGGTAGGAAGTAAAGTGTTTGAAACTCCTTTGTATTGTAAGATTGCTGTGGCCGTTTTGTTGTCTACAGGCACTGGTGCATCCATGAAAGGCCTTGCTGCCATGAAGTAACGGCCAGGAGATTGGTCAGCTTTTACTAATACGTTTGTGGTCTGTCCTGGTGCAATTAAAATGGCACTCGTCGTGAAGGGCTTTGTGTAAACAGCATCAATCTCTACTACTGTCAAGGTGTGACCCGCAATAGCAAAAAAGAGTTCATCGTTGAGTGCAGCGTTAATGATTCGTAGCAGGTATGTTCTTCCGGACTCAACTTCCATTGCAAAAGTATCTACAAATTAACATATGTCATTATTAAAAAGAGATCTTTAGTAGATGAATGAGTGAAATTCATGAATGCTGAATCAGAAATTACGTTTCTCAGAACATGGGAAGAGCGGCCCGGGCTTTCCATTGATGGTATGAGCATCAGACATTTGTGGTGGTAAGCCCAACTTATTCCCTTGCTTAACAATTGTTTCCACATCTCCATTCCACCATTCCCCTGCATTCATGATCACCAGCATAAGTACTTATGATTAACTTCTTAAAATCTGTAAAAGACGACGAATCTATCATTAGTTATATGCAAAACTAACCCAAGACTAAATTGGCTTCGCGGTAAGGTTGAGGGAATGGAAAAGGAGTTCCTTCCTTAGGCATAATCACAATGGCACCATAAACAGTGGCTCTTAGCCACAAAATATGTGCATGCCACCATAGCGTTCCCCTCTGACCCTTAACAGTCATATTGTAAGTGTAAGTGTTCCCCGTTTGAATCGGACATTGTGTTATATATGCAGGTCCATCAGCCCATCCATTGCGGAATTGTTTCAGACCATGCCTGCATGCATGCTCACAGTATCAGTTGCGGCACAAAATATATGAGATAAGGGAACCAAACTAAACTTGTATAAACAAGATTTATGTACCAGTGGATGGACAAGTTATATTGTGCATGATTGGTGACGTTTATAAGAATCTGATCTCCTTCTCGAGCGTACACAGTAGGCCCCGGCAACATCCCATTGACTGTAACAATTGGTTTTGCATGGCACAATCTGCTCACATTCTTCACTTGGACCTGTTGATCAAATTGAACAAAGTATGAATTAGCTTTAACTAACGAGTAAAGATCAAATATCAAACTTCTAGTATTACAGATTTACAGCCTGTTAACAACGCACTTACATCAAACTGATACGTCTTCAACGCAGCATCAGCCATGATAAAAGTTGCAGTGCAGGTGATGAAGAGAAAGAGTAATGCTTGAGACCATCTAAAGCAAAGTGTCATTTTTTTTTTTGGTTCAACAGAGGAAGAAGATCTTGTTTTGAGTTTGTATGAGAAATGGAGTTGGATGGATTGGTTTATATAGCAAGTGTTAGTGAAGACTAAAAATTCTGAAGACTTGAAAACGGAGCACATTAGGTGAAACGTAGGAAAAAAGTGCAGGGAAGCTTTGCTCTAATGCAGGATTTTGAACAAAGCTTGGAAGCAAGGGTGTACGGAAGTTGAGATATCAGTGTAGTTTCTGTTGGATTTAATACATTAATTTACAAGCTACTATTAATAGTATTATAATTAGAATATCGGTTTTTCTATGGTTTGCCCATGGGCACATGCTAAGCGCGGAAAATTTTGTGTTTAGATCATTTTGATTGGTTCCTCTCTCTTGATAATGGTGGACCCCCTGCAAATACACCAACCACACCAATCAAAATCTTCCAAATACAAAAATTTCCGTTAGTATGTGCTCATGGGCACACACTATACAAACCGTTATAATATTAGAGTAGTGTAAAGTTGAATATTGTGTCAAAATTTTTGCAGAGAACGGTTCGTATACTACAATATTATATGCATTTCTCTGTTCGCGTGGCACTGTGTATTACACGTTAAGGACCGACCACTAGGCTTGTGTGCATTCCATATCTTTTTGAGAGCAAGTTAAATATATTTTGTATATAGGATAGGAGAAATGAGGAATTAAACAATCCCCTGAAGGTCAAATATTCATTTCTTTAACTTATCACATCTGAATAATAAAATTTTGGATATGAATATGATATATTTGTATCCCGAATTTCACACATGTACTCCCTTATTACACAGATTTATGTATCACAAGTATGTCATTGATTCAAATATACAATTACACAACAAGAGTTTAACAAAAAAGTGAATTTAAATATAAAAATATATAGTCTAAAAATATAAAATTAATAGAAGACTTTAACGGGTGGGAGAAGTACATTAGTAAATTATTAATAATTGCTCAAAGGCAATTGATAAATTTTTAAGAATATATTAATAAATGTTTAAAATATAATAATATTTAATTATAAATCTTATCATATTAATTTTATAAAAATACATAATACATAATGATTTTTAGAAATTAAATTGACAGGTATTAATAAATTAAATCTATCTATCTATCTATCTATTTATAAATATAATAGCACAACAACAACATTTTATTGACCATAGAAAATTACTCTTTTAACCTTCTGGTTCATTAATAGAAAATTACTCTTTTAACCTTCTGCTTCATCAATATTTATAATTAATATCTTGTAATTAATACATATCATTACATTATTGTGTTATCCTGCATCATTAATACATCTAATTAATAGTTTGTAATTAATATGTGTGATAACATATTAATTAATCCATGATCAAATTTGTAAATATTATACATTATCAAAGCATTTACAACAGAATAATTAATTTACCGTCGATATATTTATATGTGGGTGTGTATTTATACGTTTGCTTAAAAATACTCGATAAAAATTCAAAATATCCAATTTTTAATAATGTTTAACAAAAATTAATTAAAGTCTTGGTGAATGTCGGGTCAAAATACCCAATTTTCAACAACATTTGACCTAAATATGAATATTTGGTTAGAAGGTCTCTAAATATCTACAAGATACTTCATTGTCGGAGCAGTATCGTGATAATACACAACAGCCAGTTAAATATGTGCTACTCGACTTATAGGGGAATATCAGTGTAATACTTTGCTCGCATTGTATTAAGAACTACTAAATCTAATTCATATTAATGGTTAGTGCACCATCCTACAACAGGAACCCAAACCTTATGTAACAATAAACTCTTGTCAAATGCATTGTTGGACAGCGACAACTCCGACAAAAATAGCAACATCCTCGCACGTATGACAACATGCCCGTACCTCAACAACATTTAACCAAAATATGAATATTTAGTAGGGAGAGTCCTAAATATTTATAATATATTTGATTGTAAGAGGATTAGCAAGGCGATACGTCTAACTAATTGAGTATCAAGATGCTACTCTAATGGTGGAGTAGTATCAGTGCGAGCTTAATTAAATTTTTGGGTTAATGCCCGGCCAAAATACTCAGTTTTCAACAATATATGATCAAAATATGAATATTTAGTTAGGTGGGGCCCTAAATACCCGGCATGTTCATCATGTCTCAACAATATTTAATCAAAATACATAAATTCAGTTTGGAGGGCTCTCAAAATACCCACAAAATTTTTGACTATAAGAAGATTAACATGATGACATGTCATAACTAGTTGAGTATCAGGATGATACTCAATGGGTGGAGGAGTATCAGTGTAATTCCCACGAGAGTGGACCAATATATTTAAAAACTTAATTAAATTCTTGGGTGAATTCTCTACCGACTTGCCAATTTTCAACAATTATTAATTGAAATAGGAATATTCAATCAGAAAGGGCCTTAACTATCCACAAGATACTCTCATATCAGAGGAGTATCAGGATGATACATTACAACCAGTTGAATATCATGGTTATATACCACTGGTATAAGAATATATTGTAATACTTTGCTTACATTGTTCTAAAGACAACTATTTCCAACTCACATTATCGGCACGCTTACAAAGTAAAAGATATGTTTATACCGCAGTCTGCACTGCAACAACAAGGATTCAAATTTTTAATTCTCTATTATTGACATTGTCTGACAGCACAAGAATAGTAACATCCAGTCACGCATATGAGAACATGTTTGTGCCTCGCACGGGTTAGAGTGCTAGTTAGTAATTTATACCAAATCAACCATAAATAATACTCCCCAACGTAACCTATATGATTAGTGCGCATGCTTGGTCAAAGGATTAAGCATCATTTCAGACATCAAGTAGGTGATAATGGGAGTTATTTTCATGTTTGAATTCCAAAAGGGAAAACATATAGTGCCTGTTTGGTGGAGAGAAGCAGAAGTTGCTTCTAGCTTCTACTTTATTTGATCTGTTTGTGTAAAGAAGTAGAAGCACTTTTAAAAAGCTGAGATTACTGGCTTCTCTCTCACAGCTTCTACTTTTTTTCCAAATACTTTATTAACTCATTTACTTTTCACTTCTACTCCACTTCTTTAATTTAAGCCAGAAGTCATTTCTTTTAAGCTAACCCAAACGGCCCCATAAACTGCATCAATTTCGAAATGTTAACCTCCGAAGATTCCTTGAGTTGGGATGGGGTCAATTCAGAAACAGGAACAGGTTGTATGTAGTACAACAAACAATATCAAAACAGGGACCATAGTTGATAGTTCCAAGCCACCCTTTCATTGTCCCAACCCAACCAAACCAATATCTCCATGCTCACCCACATGCTCCTTTCACTCCTTTCTTCCTCTCCCCTTCCCTAGTCATCCTGCTCCACCTCCCATTATCTCATTCCTCCAAGAAGAAGAAGAGAGAACGGAACTCTATCCGAAAACCCGAAAAATGGCAAGAAATGGGCATACAAAGGCCATAAGCATCCTCAATACATACTTTTCGCCAACATTCTCAGTGTATAAACCAGGAATAACAATCATGGGGAACATAGAATGACAATTGGCATATAGAGCATTTGGCATTATAGCTACATCCATATGAATCCCCCCAAGAGATGGACCCCTGACTTCAGCTTCATTCATTTCATGGCCCTCCATTCTCCATTCCATTACATTAATATGTACCTAGTTGATCATTGTTGCAGACTATACATTTGCCCCTAAGATGGCTTCTCTTCAGCTTTGCTAGCATGCATGATCCATATATCCACTCCTTGTTATCCTAAGTTGGTCTGTATTTTACAATGCTTCTTTCTTTCTTGTAGCAAAGGTATTCGAGAATGCTATTTTGTATTTGGAAGAAAATCACTAAAACATGTCAACCACATTGGAGGAAATTTCATATGCATCAATTAAGTACTAAATACTTACAATGATTTCAAAGTAAACAACTTTCAAGTGGAGATAGAGTACTAAACAAGTTTAAACTGAGGTCATTTAGCAGTAATTTACAAAAAGAACGAATCCCCATCTCCAAACAGTAAAAACTAATAGTAATCTTCAGTTAGCTTCTTCGTTGCCAAATATCATTCATCTACCATACTGTTCTACCCAAATTCATCAGGAGATATCATATGCTGGAGGGTAAGCAAGCTGCTCTGTCTCCCAGTTCAACTTAGAAGCAGCTATCTCATGGCGGGGAACATACTCCTACAAAAACAAACATAAAAAACAAGGCTCAAGCTTCTACTAGATATAGTAAATTCATCTGTTTTTCTGATGACATAATAAACACTACACTGTATTTCTCTTTCATCTAAAGTCTAGACAATATGCGTTTAAAAAGAAAGTCAGAACATGTGTTGAAACAAGAGTCTTCCTTTTTAACTTCTGGCAAAAAAATTACCTCTAATTTCTTAACCAGCACTTTTGCTGTTGGCGCAGATACGATAATATGGCGCGCACTTGGGCTAATGAAGCCTTCCTCAACCGCTTTGTCAATAAATGACAGTAACGAGTTGTAGTATCCGTCCACGTTGAGCAGTCCCACCTGCCAAAATGTACAATTATTTTACCCTTTTAGTAAATTAAGTTTAAGAGTACATCAGACTGGTCGACAACCTCCACATTGTATTATATATGCAGTGAAGTTACCGGTTTCTCATGGATACCAAGTTGAGCCCAAGTTATTACTTCAAGGAGTTCCTCAAGAGTGCCATAACCACCTGAATGCACAACAATCATCTACTTTAACATACATTGATAGGGAAATGTAATATAATCTAATAGATTAACATCAATCTGCCATTGACACATTCCTGTCAAAACACCAATCACAACATTAAAAATGCCAAAAGGCTGACGAGAGATACAGGCTAGACCTAAAATAAAAATCAAAATAAGATTAGATTGTTAATTTTATGACCGTACAACAACATGAGTGGTCATCTTTACCAGTTTACTTATCACAGTGGAGAGTTACTTGTTTGGTCACTTAAACACTAAGGTCAGAAATGCTCCCAAGGACATTAACTATGTCAGTTGCATAGAATAAAAGAAATAGTAGTAGTAATCTAAAATAAACTCTAACGGAGGTGCATGGTAATTCATAATTGCATTTAATCCCTTATTCATAGCTGCATGATAATTTTGACAAATATTAATTTTACCATGTTGAATATCATTGTTTTTGAAGGTTTGGTAATAAGTTCTAACAGTGGTAATATTTTCATTTAAAAGCTGTATTTATTGTCTATACACCCAAAGCTTCTGCTTGTATCAGAGACATAATCTTCACAAATGTGCTTTGCATGATCCACTTACAATTACAGTTAATTTTATTTTTTTCATGTCTTGTGTCTCCAGGGATATTGATGACAGTCAGACAGTGTATATATATATGAGTGTGAGCTGATGCTTATTAGAAGGCCTCGAAATGAGTGATCATGAGCACTGTTTCTTCCAAAGGTCGAATGGTGATAGTTGGAAATGACAATTTGAACATATTATGAAATACTACCTCCATCCTAAATTAGATGATCCCGTTGACTCTGAGCACGTAACTTTAGATGCATTGACCGTCTACTTCCGAAATTTATTTTTTTATTTTTTCTTTTGTAAATAAAAATTTCATATTTAAATATTTATTTGCAAAAATAAAATTTTAAAAATAAGACATGTAACTATGCGGTCAATGAACCTTAAACTGTGTGCCCAAAGTCAACGGGGTCATCTAATTTGAGATGGAGGGAGTACTAAATTTTTCTATAAAAGGATAAAAATAGATAGGTACTATGCCCAAAAGTATGAGTATTGACTAATGTTAATCATGGAGACAGAGCAAGTCAGGATGAGAAACTCTGTGGATTCAGTGCAGTATGTCATCAGTCAACATTTAAGGCTGGGAGGATTGCTTTCTATTGATGGGTCTTGGGCTCTGTGTGAGATATTTAAGAAACTCATAATGGGAGCTTCAGCAGTTGCTTTCACCATAGAAGAATGCTAGACTATTTTTGGCAGTATCAAGTTATAAGAGCCCAGAGTGGAGCTTTGGCTAGTATATACACACAATTCCATTCTATGAATATTTACTTGCATTATTAGCAGTGGTGCAAATGGAAAATATAAAAACTCCACCATTATATGTGTTCATCTTCCTAATATATTGTTAAAAAACAGTGGGAAAATTGCAGGCCTTGTACTAACCTGGCAATGCAATAAAAGCATCTGAGTGCCTAGCCATCTCAGCTTTCCTTTGGTGCATATCTGCTACTGCCTTCACTTCCCCCACTGTTTCACCAGTTAACTGCAAATAGTACCAAAACCCAAAACACAAGAATATTAAACAAATAAGAAGAGAAACCAAGAGAGAGAGTATATTTGTATGGGTGGTTGTGCAAGTTGTGCAGGGGAAGCAATGATGAGAGTTGCAGGTGGATTGGTCCAAGAACTAAAATCAAGAAAACTAGACATACTGTAATAGACAAGCAGCTCATGTCCCAGAAATGCTACTAATACTCATATGTATAAACAGTAGATATACCTAAGGAAAAGCCAAGAAAACACAACAGGGGAACTGTAATCATGATGAACAGGTAATAAAGGACTGTTTTGAAAATGAAATTTACAGACCACCTTTGAGAGCTCAAAATATTTAGAATTACAACAGCTAGTACAACACTACTATGGATAGATATTAGATAAGCCTAAGCAGTCACCAAGATCTTTTTCAAAACCAATTAATTTTCAAACACTTTATTGACATATATTTTTTCCCTTCCTATCCTCCAAGAAATGAGGAGCAGAAAAGAAAATTGGACAAGATCACTAGACTATATGTATTTTAGTGACCAAACAAGGGTCCTATAGAAGGCAAAAATGGGTATTTTTAGAAGCAAGCAAGCATCAAATAAAAGCTCAACTCAAAGAAACTGGAGATACTAGTGTTGCAGTGATTTTTCTTTTTTCCTTTATAAAATAAGTAAAAGGCCAAAAACTTTGTTGAGCATAGCAGGACAGACATACCTCTCGAGGCATGAGCGTCTTGGGAATAACCCTGCAGATAAAAACATGACAAAACAGAGTTTTTAGGGGATAGCAAAAACAATTGTTATCAAACAGAACATTTGAACATTCTTATTGAGATTATAAATGGTGGAATTTGAGATAGAAAATGCTACTGGAGTAGTAGTACTAGTATTACTGTACTACAGTAACAGAAGTAAGCTTACCCAATAACATGCCTACCACCATCATGAACAGCTTGAGAAATCAATCCCATCAGGCCAATGCTCCCCCCTCCATACACCAGATCAATGTTCCTTGACACCTTCATTATCACTCATATCAAATCAGCCCATATCCATTTTTGTGGATTTCACTAGTACAATAAATATTTCACATACTACTCTGTGTGTGTGTGTGTGTACTGAGAGCAGGCAAGCCAAAGGGATTGAACATGTAGCAGACAAGGATAGAAAAGGGCTAATGACAGTGAAACAAAAAAGTGGGTGCTTCTTGTTTACAGTAAAACAGGGATCCCTGGTTGATAACACCTTCAATCATCTTCAAAATCAGGAAATTTGCATGACATAGTAAAAATTTCACAAAAAAACTAAAAATGACAAGTGCAAAATCCCATGAATCAACTTACTTGCAAACAGACACAACACATTGTAACCAAACATCATGTCCTTAAAAAATAAACAAAAAAACAAAAAACCCATCTCAAATCACCAGAAAAACTCCAACAACAAGCCCTCCAATGAAAAAACCCACATGCCAAAACACTCATTTTTCCCAAAGAAAATTCAAGAAAAACACATAACTGTAAAAACCAATCACAAATGACACATTACAAACAAAAAAGAACGCATTTTGATAAAAGGGCTGTCAAAAAATACCAATTCTTGGCCAAGCTCAATAGCAGCATCCTGATAGCTACTCTTTTTCCCTTGACTACTCCCACAGAACACACAAATTCTCCCAAACTTTGATAGCTTCATCTCACCCTCACTTCCCATCCTTCTACTCTTACTATAACAACAATAACTTTATTACTACTATTTATTTTCTTAAATATTTGGTCTTAAGCTTATATGAAAAAATGGGCTTTGAAGAAAATGAAGGGACGAATCTGCTCTTTCTCACTCCAGTATATTCACATATATATAGAGGTGTGTGTATAGATTATACATGTAGAGAGAGAGAGAGAGTGGGGGGATGGAATAGGTGTGCCACAAAAACATATATACAAAAGGTTTCAGCTACAAGACTAGTAATAGTTGTATTGCCTCTTTCTGGTGCGTGCTAACCAAGCATGTACTAACAACATTTGTATTTTTATTTTTCTATGTATGGCCTCTCGCACGTGAGACACTCTCCACCACGCTCAAATTTGCACAAACATGCTTTATTATCCTATTTTAGGTGATTTGAATCAAATACTATCATTCCGTATAACAAAATTAAATTTCTAAGAACCCAAAAATGTATATTTTGAGACCACATAAACTTCGATTGTGAAACTCGTGTAACATGTAAAAGTGACATGTATTTTGGAAAGAATACCTCTCGAAGCGGAATCAGAATTTCGAAAAAGTTATCCTCATCAATTTTAAAGGTTAGCCAAGAATCTGGTAAAAATATTCACTTTAGGAAGGGAACATAGGAATTTTGGCTTTGAAGTAGCTAGGTTAGTTCTCAATTACCATGGCACAACATAATGGTAGGCATAAGTGATTTTCACAATATAGGTGAAACATTTGACTAAACCGAAAGTTTAAATTGTAAATATAACATCACCAAATAATAATGATAACTGGTGATGTCTTTTCTTAAATACTACAAACTATTACTCAAGTACACAACTTGATGCTTTTCTCCAAGTGTTTACTTGTGTTTTTCATGAGGAATATGTTGAATGCCTTTACTCATCTTTCTCAACTTTTGTCCTAAAGTTGCCTCCTATGCATCACTGCTGCAATTATCTATATTCTCCTCTACGTAAGTGTGAAAGCTATTGCTCACAAATTTATAATGATAATCATGAATCTGAATATTAGTAATTTCACTTCTTTACATAAATAATATAGGACTCTTTGGATGTTGTACATAGGGGAGGTACATATATGGGAGTATTTAAAAGTCAGCTCATGTCTTAGTCTGATTTTCGGTAATTCGAATGATATTACAGACACTTGACAATCACGTCAAATACTAAATGACGCGTACATGCATTACAAGGTCCCTCCAGAAAACCAAGTTGTTGGGTGATATGCAAATTGCAATAGCTAGAAAGATAGGCAATAACACAGTTGATCAATCAAGATAAGATTAAAACACCAATTACTGGCTTAAAGGAGTGGCAGAGTACACACCCCATGTGGCAACATTCAAATGAACAAGGGAAAGTTTCGTGACCTACTAGAAACATAAAGGTTCTGATCATATATATTATTAAAAATATGATCATATGTACAAATATGGCCCCAGAAAACTGGATATATTCTCGAAAATTTCACATGCAAGACTTAAAAAGGTGGCAGGAAATGTAGCTTCTTCATAATACCTTAATTAAGGCAAGAAAACATCAAAGTTATGGATGAAATGGTATAGATTAGTAGATTGAGGTCTGCAAGAATTCAAAAAGGTCAAGACCTTTTGAAGAGATCAGAAGAAATGGACAGAAGGAGGGATGGGAGTTAAATATAATTAGTGTGTGCATGCGTAAAGGTAATTAAGGTAAGCATGTGAGACAGACAGAGGGTAGGATATGGGGGAAATTAGTAGTAAAATTCAAGGGAAATTGAGAAGAGTGAAGCTAGTGGGATAATGTGAAATTGATGATTGATTAAACATGTGGGCATTGGCGTATTGAGTTTGTACCCTTATCAACCCTACTCCTCTAGACATCCTTGTTCTATTCATAGGAAACATTGTCTTCTTGATTTCTCCACCCCATCACCTTACACTCCTTCTCAACCCTTGCTGTCTCTATTCATTCCCCCCTCCTAATTCTCATCTTAAGGGTTCCGGAGTCTGAAACGTTTAATACGGGAGTTTTGTCCACTGAGTACAAAATATTTCGGGATGAGTCACAAGCCACAACAGTCTTCTCGCAACTGCGAGCATCAAAATTAGTGTTTGTCTGTGCCTCGCACACTATGTATTAGAATAATTCCAAGTATTTTATTTTATTAGTGAAGGAAGAACACGAATGATGGGGTGTTCGGGTCATGGAAACTTGTAAAGTGGAGGTAACAGTATTATAGAAATAGAGTCAGAGATTGTAGGAGCAGAAGCGATCTAAACTAAATTAATGCTGCGTGCTAGTCTAAATAATTAAACAAATGGATTTTATTATGCATGAATCTTCAATCCCAAAGCTACCCTTTTCTAGCTGCTGTTACAACTTCCTTCCTGTCTTTTGTTCCTTACTGTCTGCTACCCAGTTGCCTAGGAGTAACCCTCTAACCACAGTACCCTTCGATCATTTTTATTGTCTAGGCCATGTAGACCCGGAATACGCTATATTAATTGTTTTCGAGTTTGATTCGTAAAATATTCAAAAAAAATTCGACTTCTATTATAAAAAGGAACAAGTAGTAGATGACAAAGAAGACTAAAGTAATGTAAGAATTGGACTAGAAAGTGACCTCAATATGGGGGTATAATAGATGAATGGAGAAAATGTATGCCTTCATTCATGCGACTCTATTCCTACACGCCTCTTTCTATCTAACGTTTTCTGCCGACTTTCCCACACTGCATTAAGATTATAAAGATGATGATTATATACCAGGTCCATTAGTTTCCTGTTATTTTTCATATGAAAACCTCTCATGTCATACCTCATCATCCGCCAAGAGGACGAGGATAGCGGGCATGTGATAATCCAGATGCCCGCTACCCTCCTATATAATAATAAAATTGAATATACGTATAATCGAAACAACAGAGTCATATTCATTAAATTCCAGGCTCTCACAGGAAGTATAAAAAAACAAATTTTATATTTCTTGCTGGAAGAAGTTGAAGTGCAATGGTACCCACACCCATGTGGGAAACAACGATGAAGATTACAAGTTCGGTCGTGGTATATACCTTATGCTCTTATAGCATACCAATAGTTTACTATTCTATTAAAGTTGAAACATTATCAGAAATTCTTGAAAATTAAAATTACAGAATTAAGTAAAACCGAATAATTGTGATAAATCTACTTGAGCTAGAAAATGCATAGATATTCCCTTGAAAACAAAAGAGACATAAAATTCATGATTAAAAGGTTACCTGGCTGAGATGTTTTTACTTTTGGTAAAGACTGGTCATCCCACAGGTCTGTCATGGAGTCTTGTTGTCCTGTACCATTTAGTCACATGGTCACCAAATTAAAGCAAGTGCACCCCATAAAGCCACTTGGCCCCCAGAGGCTACCAAAATGTCACTAGTGTATTTCTTCACTAATGTTTCTTTCAATTTTTGTGCCAACATTGTATACTGGAAAAGACATGGACCAAATTATTTTGTTATGCATTTTCAACCCTTTTTATCTCCATCTTTCCTGGTCTCAGTAAGATGTAACACACTAAGGACTTAACCTTTGACATTGTCTATACCAATTTAGAGGGCACATCACCTCTTTTCTTCTGCTCAATTTAGCAAAACATGATGCTCTATGAATCTTATCTTGCTTAACTTATGTGGTGGATATTTTATGATACATCAATTTTACTGCTCTATGTTTTTACTTAATCAGTTGCTCCTTCAAATTGTCCTCACTTTGTCCCCACATCAAACCTATGAAAATGATCAAAGATGCTTCCTTTTTATCATCTTAGATTGGCGTATATGGCATCAACTCTCATGCTTCGAAAACGACTTCCTTGTACAACTGGTGTTTAACGTGACAGTCAAGTGTCTATTTGGTATCAGTCACATTGTTTCTTAACGTGATAGTCAATTGTCTGTTAGACTCCCTACACCGAAACACCTTGATTTATTTCTTTCCGAAGTATAGCAAGCGTAGTAGTGCGCGCAGACTAAGATGCATGTCTGCAGAAGAAAAACAGAGATAGAGCCGTGGAGGCTGAGAAGATAAGGTTTGTTCAAGTAATCGGATAAGAGTGTTTGGAATCTTACTAGAGAGAAGGATGCTCTTGTGGCAGACTAAATATGACAAAACCTAATGATGCACAAAGTTGAGGTCCATTTTAGCTTTTATTAAAAGAAACTCTGAGACATAAAAGCAGAACACTGCACCAAATTATTCATAAACAGAACAGTGCAGCAGCACAGGATGAGGGAGGAAGAAGAAAGAATTAAATTTCATAATTGTATCCAGAGTTCCTTGGGGTTTTTTTTTTCTTGCTTCCCGAATCTTATTTTGCCGAATCATATATTTACTTACTTCCTAAATCATTTTAAAACACTTGAAAACACTGTTAAATTTTGATGATCTTGACAAGTAAGATGAATATGCACTTGAAATCCTCGAACCCAAACGCCAAACATTGTTACTATTACACTAATCTACCTGTCCAAGATGTTAAATGACCTTAACTCAATGTAGGTGAGAGAGACTTATTAGGATTATATTATATTCTAACATTTTATGTCTCATTTTATGATTTTAAACCTATTTTTAGGTTAAGGGTGAATCACGAGCTCCCATCTTTGATACATAATTTTGTTTTCATGTCAATACTGGATTTGCAAGAGGTGAATTTGAATCTATCGTAAATTTGAATTATGATATTACATTAAGTGATCAATTCACTCAAAATCTAAAAATGTTGGGAGATGAGCTTATGGGTTCAGATCCAAATAAGTTGCTTCATTCCTTTAATAATTCACTGAACTCCGTCTAAAGTCAAGGTTCCTTCCAACCAACTGAAATTTCGAATCATTCTTTCCCAATCAAAACCATGTTCAACATTTTCAGATCAAAAATTAATTTCAACCAGGCTCAACCATTCCGTGTCAAAATCAAATTTCCAAACTCTTCTTATGTTCTTTTCATCAAAAAACTTCAGTACAATCCTCCAATACTGATTGAATTTTTTTTATTTCCATAAAATGAATTAATTAAAATTTACATACGCACACACGCATATTCGAATATTCCGGATCTTCATTGTCAAGTTACCGACACCTCCCTCTACAGAGACATGTCAAACAGTTGATACCATTAAATTATCCAAAAAGAGCAGAGATTCTTCTAGTTAAAAGGGTGAAAAGACCTTAAACAATACAGTACATTTAAACTAGCAGTTAGTTGACTAATTACTCCCTCCGTCCCGGTCAATAGTATACATTGGGGGACGGGGGCGCGGCACGGACTTTAACGCTTCGATATAGTATACTTGTGTAAATTATTTTTAAGATTTTCTTTTTTTGTATAAAAGTATAACATTTATATTTTTATACAAAAAAAGAAAATCTTAAAAATAAGTTGTGAAACTATGTTTAATAAGAGCCTTAAAAAGCGTGTCGAGCAGTGAAAAAGAAACGTATACAATTGACTGGGACAGAGGGAGTACAACATTACTAACTAAACATACTCCCTCCGTCCCACCAGGTTCTTTACAGTTACTTCTTTTGGACGTCCCATCCATTTCTTTACATTACAAAACTTTCCCAAAATAGTTAATGGGTCCCACCACTTTATCACTTTTCCTTCCTTTTCACACTACTTTTACTCCACTATCTCTCTTTTACTCCCTCCGTTTCAAATTAGATGTCCACTTTAAAAAAATCACACAGTTTAAGAAAAGTGGATGTTCACGAATTAATTGCATTAAATGATTAAAATATGTGGAGTGAGATTGATCTAGGAAATACAAATAAGAGATATGTGGAGTAGAATTGACTTTGGAAATATGATTTTGCATTGAAAGTTGAAGTGGACAAGTAATTTGAAACAAAAATTTTTCTTGAAAATGGACATGTAAATTGAAACGGAGGGAGTATATATTAAAAATCAATGGGTCCCACCACTTCACCCACTTTTCTTCCTTTTTTTCACTACTTTATACATATTTCTTAACCTCCGTGCCCAAACCCAATGTAAACAATTGGGTGGGACGGAGGGAGTAATATTCAACAGAACATTTAGTTTAAAAAACTTCATCAGATTTCATGACCCCACAAATCCGAAAATGCCTAAACAAATAAAAAGCATAGATCTCTTGCAAGTTAACGGATCTGGTAGTTAATACAGTTTAAAAAGTCAAACAAAAATTCGTTTTGAATTCACATAAAATATTGAATTAAGGTGACCCAAGCTGTAGTTAAGTCTCGAGACCAACTCCACTTTTTTTTTTTCTTTCCTTTTCTTCTGTACTTCTCCGCATAATTCTCCTGTTAATTTTCTCTTTTTCTGTATGGATTGATAGGTAAAGAGGATTAAGGAGTTTAAAAAATGTATTTTTTTTTTAAACAAATATGTTAATTTAATAACAAAAGGTCATACGGCATCTACACCAATGATCGAGTCGAACAAACAGTAATTTGCAATTGCTTGTTCTCATAAAAAGACAGTTAAACGATATTTTGAAGAAATGTATATACAAATACAAGTACCCGCTTCATGCATACTCGTTGAATTACTGGTACCCTCTTCATCATGCCCTGACAGAGCTATCGTTTGAGCTATCGACCAAAACGGCGATTCCATACAAACTTTCATCACCAAATCAAGACCTCGCTTACAATTAAGAAGCGAAAAACAAAACTCTCGCCAGGGAGAGAAAACAACCTTAGATCTGAAGCAGAACCACAGAAACTAGAGAAATCGGACTGAAAATCCACCTGCTTGAAATAGAGAAGAAAGACAACGAAATCTCCGATGGTTTTAGATCTAAGAATTCTCCAGAAAATAGATCCGAAGCAGAACCACAAAAACAAAAAGAAATCAGACTGAAACTCACCCGCTTGGAAGAGAGACAGCAAAATCTCCGATGGTTTTAGATCTAAGTTTCCCGAGAAAATGTATTATTCAAAAAAACTAGAAAGAAAACAAAGCAATCAAGTGATTCAGGGCTTTCCACCGATGAAAACCGATGGAAGCTCCAGGCGACTACGACAAGAAAGAGGCCAGAGGAAATTAGGGTTAAAGGAGAGGCTAGTAAAAAATGTATTATTATAATGTGGTGGGGTGGGGGTTAGTTAATCAAATAGTTAGTAACTGTAATTAGTTAGTATTATAATATGAAATGTATGACTTCATTCAGCAGTGTAAATTAAAGGGAATAGGAGCAATTCGTATAGTTTTTTGCTAAGAGAATGAATATACGTACATTCTTACCGAAAAATTGTGTCTACACCAGAAAATTTATGTACCTGACACGTCGCAATCGAATAGGTGGTTAGAAGATGGGTAACGGTGCAGCTGTTAAACAACTGACGGGTGGTCGTTAAATATACATTCGGAGATGAGGATTTTAACAAATTTTTAATATGTTTAGCGTTTTTAAATCACTGAAAGCGCTTAAAAAATGCTAGACGGGATTTTTTCCCGTTCACTACGAGGCTAACAGATTCGGTTGAAGCAAGCAGTGCACTTTGAGGCTACGATGACTTCCCGAATCAGTTTCGAAAATAATTGCGTTACTGATGGACCCCTTAAACCACCAAAATGTCACACATAATCCCAGGTTGAATGATGAACTTATTCAACGTAAATATTCAGCTAAACACAACTCTTGGGTTAATTCAAACACTTTAAACAAAAGCATAGATTCTGAAAGGACATGTTGAGCTTTCTTTTTGATACAACTTAAAGAACAAATTCAGGAAACTTTAAGGTTCAATTGGGAGATAGTTTTCGTAGGGCAGACTTTGCTGACTAAGAATCAAAGTTTCTCACCGAAAGGGATATAGAAATGCAGCAAGGTCCCATTAATGATGCATACTCAGAAAGTTAGTAGAATTTATCAAGACATGTCTCGTACATTTAAAACAGAGTTTTGAGGCATCTGACTATGTTTATGGGGCCCCTTTATTGTCACCTCCATCTTTATTCAGCTACCTTGTCCCTCTTTACCAACTTAGTTTATGATGCTTCATCCTCATCAATCTGTCTACCACTCTCTTTTTATCTTAACCAGATTGGCTGATATGCACTACACAAACTATCAATCTCTGAGGACTGAGGCTAGCTGCTGGTTTTTTCTTTGAGATGCATCAAAGATTGGGGTTCAAAAGTGATATGACCTTGGAAAGGTCTAGGAAAGTTGGTCCAGAAACGTTTGGGCCTCAGTTTAGGCTGACCTTTATAGACCTAATGTTAGAAACAGAGACATGTGCTCAATAGAGCCGTTTGCCTGAACTTAAAATAAATTTTTTTGATTAAAATAAAAAAGTGAAGTAAAAGTTAAAAATTAGTTAAAATTATAAGTAATTAAATCAAGAAATAAAAGAGTGAAGTAAAAGTTAGAAGTAAGTTAAAATTTATAAGTGATTAAAGTCTTTGGGAAAGATGTAGAAGTTCTGAGATAAAAGTTATTTTTTTACATAAATGGGTCAAGAAAAATATAAGTCAATTTTTTTGGAAAAGAAGTGCTTCTCTTGCGTGGCCAAACATGCACAATATCAGGTGAGCTAGAGGTATCATATCTATATCTGTTGAGTGGGTGTCAACCCAAGTCCCATATCTAGAAAAATAAAGAAGATTTGTGTTGAATATAAGTAGTCAAACAACTCCATTAGTACGAGACCTTTTGGAAGGAGCCCGAAAACAAATCCTTATGAGAACTAGTGACATCATAGCCGAGGTTAAGGTTTCAGACGGCTTGTGTCGAAAGCTCCTAAATTGTTAGTTTATTAGAGGTATATAATTGTCAAGAAGTTACCTTCCAAGATTGTCGAAATTTGATAATTTCCTCGTTTAATAAAAACAATGTATTGTGGCAAAAAAAAAAAAACAATGTATTTATGTAATTGAAACAAGTATTAAATATTTATATAAGAGATCATATTTTATAATTAACAACTATTAGAGTGTATTTTGAAATAAGATTGTAAAAAATGATATAGAAGAGTGATAAAAAGAAGAACTAACATATACAGGGAGTTTAGGGAGGTTTGATAATTATTTTGTCTAACGTTATTTACAAACGTAAATATATTTTATGAGAGTATTAAAATTCATTATATATGTTATAAATATGTTTTATGAAACATTAAAATTTACTATAAATACGTTCGATAAATTATATTATATTTATAAATTCACTACCTTGTCCCTCTTTACCAACTTAGTTCATGATGCTTCATCCTCATCAATTTGTCTACACTCTTTGTTTCTTTTTATCTCTACCAGATTTGCTGATATGCACTACACAAACTATCAATCTATGAGGCCAGCTGCTGGTTTTTTCTTAGAGATGCATCAAAGATTGGTGTTCAAAAGTATTATGACCTTGGAAAGGTCTAGGAAAGCTGGTCCAGAAACGTTTGGGCCTCAGTGTAGGCCTCACCTTATAGGCCTACTGTAAGAAACGGAGACCATGTACTTAATTATCGGGTGAGGTAGATATATATATATTGGTTTAGAAGAAAGAGCACTGCTCAGTGCTCATGCATGCATTTTAACTAAGACTATATTTTGAGGAACTCGGCAACGTAGATTTCTGCTCAAGAATAATGTAACAAGTGAAGTGACAATGATATACTTTTATTTTTAACTAATAAATCATGGGGAAAAAAAATACTTGAATGGTGAATATGTATTTTTTTCCAAAAAAGTTGACTTATTAATTAAAATGAACTTCTTTTACTAAAATAAAAATCTTTAGTTTCATTAAAAAAAGGTCTGGCCGAACATGGCCTCGATATGTTAACAGTACAATGTTACAGAAATCGGGAATCGGACATAATCGGTTGAGCTACCGATTCAGGAATTAATCCGAAATCGGGGATTAATCGGAGTGAAAATCGGATTTATTTTAATATTAAAATATTATTTAATATTTAGTTATTATTATATTAGCTATTTAGTAACTAATATATTTATTATATTCATAAACTCTATAGTTTTTCATATTTAAAATAATATAGTATTTTAATATTAATAATTTATCATATATACTTCAATTAAGAAAGATACATAAGGATTAATCGGATTTTAAAAATCGAATCGGTGACGAATCTTGCAGGAGATTAATCGGTTAAATCGGGGATTGTTAGAACACATCAGTACCGTACATGTTAAGGTTACTGCATTTAGTATTGTTATTACAGATAATATAAATTTTTGTTGAAAATATGTGAAAAATTGTTTGGAATTTTTTTAGATAAACTTTTATAAAGAATATCTCTTAGTTTTAAAACTACTTTTAAGAAAAAATAGGTGGCACCATATTTGGAATAAGCTGTTTTTTAATTTTTGCGGAAGGTTGTCTTATATTTCAATATTAATACTCATAAAATATTATTATTATTTATATTATAACTCAAAATATACTAGTATCAAAAAATTATCAAATAATTTCTACAATAATATTATTCTATCAGTATTTTTTTTCTAACAGGACAATAATTTCCAAAAACACTCCTAACAGACCCGAGTATTAATAAACTAATGTATACATTATTATTATTATTATTATTATTATTATTATTATTATTATTATTTTGACAGATAATGTATAGTACATTATTATGATAAAGATGATATTCCACATATTCTGGATTTCAATTTCGAGACTGCGTCATACTTAAGAACCGATCCTGATTCCTGGGACATTTAAGCTGGCAGCATCATATTCATACTGATTCGATACTACTCACTACTCACAGTAGTGATAACCTGAGATGCAGTTTCTGAAAACAGTTTCCAGTTTTCCACTCAATAGGAATTTATGTCAAAAATGTAGCTTTCAGTAATAGTTTTGGCAAAAATCTGATGTCTGTGTAAAATCTGCAGAGGACCTGTGGCCTGTGGGGATGCTTTTAGTAGTTAAACTAAAATATAAAATAATAAATATTAAACAAAAGTCTAGAGTTACTTGGGATTTGAAAGGTGACCAAAACTCGTCTTTCTTTCATAAAATGGTGAGATTCAGGCAGCGAAGAAATCAAATAAATGGGATATTGCATGATGGAGAGTGGACCCAGAATCCAGACTTAGTCAAGGAGGTCTTTAGGAACCACTTCAGGCTTTTTTTCGCAAAGAGAGGTACCAGCAAAATATTTGATCTCCCCCCATTGGTCAAGAAAAAGCTTAGTTGCAGAGCACAGGAATCTCTTGAAGCCCCGTTCGATCCTGGGGACCTATTTGCAGCAGTAAATAGTATGGGATCGAATAAAAGCCCAGGACCTGATGGAATAAACTCAGCTTATCTCAAGAAATTCTGGTTTCTGATCAGTGAGGAGATATGCTTGTTGGAAGTTTGTCATTTTGAGCACAAATTTGAGTGAGGCTCGGCTACGTGTTCGTGGCGGGTTATGCTTGGATTATGTTCTCCTCCGAGTGAGCTTTCCAATGCATGTTTATTCACTCAAAGTGACTAAGGAATGGATGAGTTGTGATTAGGGCTGTAATTCGAGCCGAGCCGGGCGAGTTTCGAGCCGAGCCTAATTCGAGCCAACTTTAATCGAGCCGAGCCGAGCCGGCTCGATTAACTAATCGAGCCTAAATCTTTGCCCGAACTCGACTCGGTTAATTTCACGAGTCGAGTCGAGCCGGCTCGTTTAGCTAAACGAGCCGGTTTTAACGAGCCGAGCGAGCCAGCTCGTATAATTTTACACTTAATCGAGCCCAAACCTCTACCCGAACTCGGCTCGTTTAATTTCACGAGTCGAGTCGAGCCAGCTCGTTTAATTAAACGAGCCGAAACCTTTACCCGAACTCGGCTCGTTTAACGAGTCGAGCCGAGCCGAGCCCACTTAAACGAGTTCGAGCCGGGCGAGCTCGCGAGCCGCCCGACTCGAATTACAGCCCTAGTTGTGATGATCCAAAGTTGCTTCTTTAGTAGTGGAAAAATTGGAAAAGAAACTAGAGTCCCACATAGAAAAGAATACGGGCCTTCCATGGCTTTATATAGTAGAACACTCTTGTAGTGTTTAACTTGTGTTAGTGTGTTATGCTCCACCACCTACGTGCGCGCGGGGGGGTGCAAATTGCGGGATTTCGAGGCAAATCTCGTGGCTTCGCAAGCCTCGGGCTTTTCCGCGTGTGCGACCTGCGGACACGAATGCAGCAAAATCTGGGCCCGAAGAATTACGGACTAGTTTTGCTGAATTTAATTTTCCACTGGGTTTGGGCTCAATTAAATTGACAAAAATTAATTCCGATTTGATTTCGGATTAATTGTTTGGTTTAAATTAATTCGTTTTGATCACGGATTTAATTTATAACCGCGTTTTAATTATTTACGAAGCGTAGCGCACAAGTCTTGCATTGCCTATATATATTCATTATAGTTTAGGGTTTGCATTCACGAAACATACACAGCCTCTCACGTCCAAAAACCCTAGTCGCGTCGGTGATAGTTCTCAGCCTTGTTTCTGGTTCGTCGAAGGTGCTTCTCGCATCGTCAATCCGTTTTATCCTGGGAGGCGATCGTTCATCACATACGGTGAGGGCGAAATACGCTTTAAGGAGACAGTTGCGCAATGGACTCGGATTCTCTTCATATATCCTTCGTTTGAATTCTGTCTCCTACGTTTTGCACACACAAACACTGTTTCTTTTTGCACAGATTGTATAACAATCTTAAGGCGTATTTTTCTGTTTTACATCTGTGATTGGTTTTATTTGGTTTCATTGCGTGATTGATTTGGTTTGTTTGCGTGTTGCAATACAGATTTAATGGAGATTGTTAATAATGATATCCCCACGAGCGGTACGGCTGTTGATCCCAACGCACTGGTTAATCCAGATGGGGGTCAAACGCAACAGTCGCAGGCTAACCCCAACGCATTGGTTAATCCAGATGGGGGTGTGCCATCTGGTTCTGGACCTACGCCTGCGGGCTCTGGTTCTGGACCTACGCCTGCGGGCTTCGGCTTCGGGACTACGCCTCCGGGCTACGGTTCTGGGACTACGCCTCCGGGCTATGGCTCTGCGGGACACATGACTTTTGGTCAGTTTAGTGTTCCGCTATCTGAGAGAAGAGACACCTATGCTCACTGCTGAGAGCGATACGCAAGCGGTGTTTGCCGTTGATGTATGGAAGCACTCCGACTATATCTGTCGGAACTATGTGCTTCAAGTCCAAGAAGACCAGTTCCGGGAAAGGGGCTAAACTGGCACCTAAAGGAGGAGTTTTGAAGCCTTCGAAGTTCCAAGGAAAGTGCTTCAATTGTGATAAAGTTGGTCATAGGTCTGCTGACTGCAGGAAGCCTAAGAAGACAAACAAGAAGAAGGAAGCAAACATGGTTGATGATATCTCCAAGGAGATAGGTGATATAGACCTCTGTGCTACGGTCTCTGAGGTGAACCTGGTTGGATCTAATCCGCGATAATGGTGGATTGATACTGGAGCATCTAGGCATATTTGCTCCGACAAGGCGACTTTCTCTAGCCTTGTAGCTTCTGATGCTGGTGAGAAGCTCTACATGGGAAACTCTGCGACTTCTACCATTGAAGGGGAAGGCACGGTGATTCTGAAGATGACCTCTGGGAAGAATCTGACTTTGAAGAATGTACTTTATGTGCCTGATATTCGCAAGAACCTTGTGTCCGGTTCTTTGTTGAGTAAACATGGCTTTCGCATTGTAATAGAGTCAGATAAAGTTGTTTTGTCTAAGAGTGGTATGTTTGTAGGCAAGGGCTATGCTAGTGATGGGCTGTTTAAGCTCAATGTAATGTCCGTTAAGGAAAATGATGAAATGAAGAATTCTTCTGCTTACTTGCTTGAGTCTCCTAATTTATGCATGCTAGATTAGGACATGTGAATTATGACACTTTACGAAGATTAAGTGCAAAAGAATACATACCAAAACTAACTATTGATTCAAAACATAAGTGTGGAACTTGTGTTGAGGCAAAATTAACGAGATCATCTTTTAAACGTGTGGAAAGAAACACCAAGGTGCTGGACCTAATACATAGCGATATATGTGATTTGAAATTCGCTCCAACAAGAGTAGGAAACAAGTATTTTATTACATTCATAGATGATTGTACAAAATACTGTTATATATATTTGCTGAAAAGCAAAGATGAAGCTATAGATAAATTTAAAATCTATAAGGAAGAAGTCGAAAGACAACAAAATGAGAAAATCAAAAGGATTCGTAGCGATCGTGGAGGTGAATATGTTGAACCTTTTGGGGAATTCTGTTCACAACATGGTATAATCCATGAGGTCACTGCACCATACTCCCCTCAGTCAAATGGAGTGGCTGAGAGGAAGAATCGCACTCTCAAGGAGATGATGAATGCGATGTTGCTAAGCTCTGGACTTCCGCAATCAATGTGGGGGGAAGCCATCTTAAGCGCAAATAATATTTTAAATATTACGATGCGCTCTAAGGATGTGAGTCCTTATGAAATGTGGGAGAAAAAAAAACCGAGTTACAAACACCTGAAAGTGTGGGGGTGCCTTGCTAAGGTACTGATCCCTACACCTAAGAAGGTGAAAATTGGTCCGAAAACCGTGGATTGTATCTTCATCGGATATCCTCCGCGTAGTACAGCATATCGGTTTCTTGTGTATGATTCTAAGATTCCTGAGATTCAAAAGAATACGATCATGGAATCAAGAAATGCCTCATTCTTTGAGACTACGTTTCCTTGTAATCCAAGAAATGAGCACCCTACGACATCTAAACGAACTCATGAATCTGTAGATGATGAAAATGAGAATGATGAAAGTGAAAATGAAAATGTGGGGTTGTGAGGAGGAGCAAAAGACAACGAACGGAGAAATCTTTTGGGTCAGACTTCATGACCTATTTGCTCGAAGAAGGTGATCCGAAAACCTATAAGGAAGCGGTCACCTCACCTGATGGACCTATGTGGAAAGAGGCCATCAAAAGTGAAATTGATTCTATATTACAGAATCACACTTGGGAATTAGTGGACCTGCCACCTGGTTGTAAAGCACTAGGCAGCAAATGGGTTTTCAAAAAGAAATTGAAACCTGACGGAACCATTGATAAGTATAAGGCCAGACTTGTAATCAAAGGATACAAGCAACAGAAAGGCCTTGATTATTTTGATACGTATTCTCCTGTGACGAGAATCACGTCTATAAGGATGATGTTTGCAATCGCTGCGATGCGAAACTTAACTGTGCATCAGATGGATGTGAAAACAGCTTTTCTAAATGGGGATATAGATGAGGAAATCTATATGGAACAACCTGAAGGGTTTGCTGTCCCTGGGCAAGAAAGGAAAGTCTGTAAATTAGTGAAATCACTATATGGCTTGAAGCAAGCGCCTATGAAATGGCATGAGAAATTTGATGAAGTCGTGTTAGTACACCACTTCAAGATCAACGAATGTGATAGCTGTGCCTATTACAAGGATGACGAGAGCGGTTATGTCATGATGACATTGTATGTGGATGATCTACTTATTGCCGGAAGCAATGAAAAAGTGATCAAATCCACAAAGGACATGTTAAAATCAAGATTTGACATGAAAGACATGGGACTAGCAAATGTAATTCTAGGAATCCAAATTTCTAGAACATCAGAGGGTCTCGCACTAAGTCAACCTCATTACGTTGACAAGATCCTTGAGAGGTTTCTTAAGGATGATACTGAGAAAGCTAGGACACCTGTGGATATGACTTTACATCTATCCAAGAATAAAGGTGAGGGGGTCTCTCAGTTGGAGTACTCTAGGATAATTGGAAGTCTGATGTACTTAATGAGTTGTACAAGACCAGACATTGCGTACTCAATTAGCAAGTTGAGTAGGTTCACGAGTAATCCTGGAGATGATCACTGGAAAGCGATCATAAGGGTACTAAGGTACCTAAGGGGAACTCGAGACTATGGATTGCACTATGGCAGATACCCAGCAGTATTAGAAGGATATACTGACGCAAACTGGATATCTAGCAAGAAGGCACTAAAGTCTACGAGTGGCTACGTGTTTACACTAGCTGGAGCAGCAGTATCATAAAAATCCTCCAAGCAAACGGTTATAACTCACTCCACAATGGAAGCTGAGTTTGTGGCGTTAGATAAATGCGCTGAAGAGGCTGAATATCTACGCCAATTTCTGGAGGATATTCCAAGATGGCCGAGGCCTGTGACTGCAATAGGGATACACTGTGATAGTCAATCCGCTATTGGCAGAGCACAGAGCACAATGTATAATGGAAAGTCCCGTCATATACGACGACGACATAGTTCCATTAGACAATTAATCTCAACCAGAATTATCACTATTGACTATATACCGTCAAAGGATAATATTGCGGATCCGCTAACCAAAGGGTTACCAAGAGAAGTGGTTGAGAAATCATCGAGAGGAATGGGTCTTAAGCCTATAGCTTAACGGCATCATAGTGGACACCCAGCCATTGCTGACTGGAGATCCCAAGAACTTGGTTCAATGGGACAACTAAATCATGATGACCTAATCACTGTGGGGGTAACCCCTGGCCTGTTCCTATGATGAATAAACAGTGAGACCCGTAAGGTACGAGGTTAAGCCTTGAGCTTTTAATGATCTTTGGTGAATACATGGAGTGGTACACGCATGGAATTCAGTTGAGTAAACGCGGGTTATTCTATGAGATAAAGATCACCTATGTAGGAGAGAAGTGGGGCCGCTTCAAAGGAGAATTGCGAGGCACAATTCTTTAGAAACTCCCGCAGAACCAGGACGATGTTCCATGGCCAAAATGGACATACTCATGAGAACTGAACAAGTCAGAAAGGATATAGTGATAAGTATATCATCGTTTACACAAACGGTCGAACAGTTCAAGGATAAGCTCGTCCACTGTCTACCAGTAAAGTCGATGTGCTTAATCGAGCGAAGGTTCAAGGAGCATTCTCTACCTATCGTTTGCTATATCTGATCACGGAAACTATCACCAAAAGTCAAACCCCGTGTCTGTCTGTCTGGTGTGTGCTACTGAAAATCATCAATCTCACCCATGTGGGGGATTGTTGGAAGTTTGTCATTTTGAGCACAAATTTGAGTGAGGCTCGGCTACGTGTTCGGGGCGGGTTATGCTTGGATTATGTTCTCCTCCGAGAGAGCTTTCCAATGCATGTTTATTCACTCAAAATGACTAAGGAATGGATGAGTTGTGATGATCCAAAGTTGCTTCTTTAGTAGTGGAAAAATTGGAAAAGAAACTAGAGTCCCACATAGAAAAGAATATGGGCCTTCCATGGCTTTATATAGTAGAACACTCTTGTAGTGTTTAACTTGTGTTAGTGTGTTATGCTCCACCACCTACTTGCGCGCAGGGGGGGTGCAAATTGCGGGATTTCGAGGCAAATCTCGTGGCTTTGCAAGCCTCGGGCTTTTCCGCGTGTGCGACCTGCGGACACGAATGCAGCAAAATCTGGGCCCGAAGAATTACGGACTAGTTTTGCTGAATTTAATTTTCCACTGGGTTTGGGCTCAATTAAATTGACAGAAATTAATTCCGATTTGATTTCGGATTAATTGTTTGGTTTAAATTAATTCGTTTTGATCACGGATTTAATTTATAACCGCGTAAATTAATTAACGCGTTTTAATTATTTACGAAGCGTAGCGCACAAGTCTTGCATTGCCTATATATATTCATTATAGTTTAGGGTTTGCATTCACGAAACATACACAGCCTCTCACGTCCAAAAACCCTAGCCGCGTCGGTGATAGTTCTCAGTGTAAGTCTAAATGTAAAGACAACCCTATCTGTTACATAGGGATGATAACTCAACAATAGAACAGGACAAGTAAATAACACTACGCCTGCACCGGAATCGGAAGATACGAAGACAAAGGTTGAAGAAGCCATCTACAGTCTTGAAGGAATAAGTTCACTGGAAGAAGTTCATTAATATGTTCATGCCTCAGTGAAGAATAAAGATTGAAGTATTCAAGATTGTGGAAGCAATGAAGATGTTGTCCAAGTACTCGAAAGATTTCAGTGCAACCCCTGAAGCAAGATATTTCTATATATCTTGGTTGGTTATTTATAATCAACAAACTGAAGCATAAACTAACCCGGAACCGACTGATCAATGTTTGCTGACAAAGAAGGTACAATGTTTAACTTCAGTGTTAGTCGCTTGTGAACCAGACCAGTGCACTAAGCGTCAGCACGTACGGAGCTTTGCAAAGTATTTATCGATCGAAGAATTGATCCAGTCATATCAAGTCATTTGTTCCAAAGCCAAGCCAAGCCAAGTCAAATGCCAGCTATGCCAAAGCTTACTGCTCAAATGCCATATGTCAAAGCTTCCACAGAAAGCCATATCAGGAAGTGACATGTTATATATGTGTGCACTTATATATTTGTATATGTACAAATATAATTATATATGTATATATGTATATTTAATTAAATATAATATATATAATATATATGTATATATGTTCTTTAAACATATGTATATGTATATTTATATGTATATATATTTAAATAAATATATATGTATATAGTATATATATTTATATTTTACACAAACATTTATATATTTAAGTGTATATATATATATATTATATTATGTGCATAAATATGTGTATATTTATATCTATAGATAATTATATATATATCCCTATATATATTATATTTATATTTACATATAATTTTATGTATATTATATATATTTAAATATATGAGAATATATTTAAATATATGTGTATATATATATATATATATATTACTATATGTTTATATATTTATATTATTTATATACATTTATATATATATATATATATATATCTTTATTTATACATATATTTATATAATATTATGAATATAATATAATATAAATATATGGATGGAGCAAACTCAAGTCAATCTCAATCAAAGGAGTGATAACAAGGAAAGCTCTTACCATGTGAGGAACAACATTTGACCGAAGTCAACAGCTCTTCCTCACTTAGAAGATTTTCTAAGTACCATCACAAGTGAAGACATGCACTCTTGAGGAGCAAACTTTGACCAAGTCAAAGTTCGTCCCCAAGTGATGAGAGAGAACAAGGAAGCTATGTGAGGAGCAACATTTGACCAAAAGTCAACAGCTCTTCCTCACTTAGAAATTTCTCTAAGTATTATCACAGTGAAGGCAATGCACTCTTGAGGAGCAAACTTTGACCAAGTCAAAGTTCGTCCCCAAGAGATGAGAGAGAACAAGGGAATACATTCACTATGGAGCTTGAATTGGACTTAGAATATTTTCTAAGTCACATACATACAACATGGGAGCAACTTCACTTGGAGAGCAAACTTTGACCAAGTCAAAGTTTGCGCCTCCAAGCCATTCCTTCAGTGGTACACTTTGGCTCATCTCTGGAAATTCTACTAAGGCATCTACACTGTACAAAGGCTTGGAGCGCAACATTTGACCCGGTCAAATGTTGCGCCTCCTATCTATCATCCTTGGCGCAAACTCAAAGCTGTACATTTCTGTCTAAGTGGAGTATACAGTGGACACTGTATGGATTGAGTTGGCGCAACTCTTGACTGGTGTGGTCAAAGCGCAAGCTTTGACTCACCTAGTCAAAGCGCTAATTCACTTAGATTTCTTCTAAGTTAAATCACAGTGAACCCCTGTATAGCGCAAGGTTTGACCGCGCAAGGTTTGACTCCCCTCCTGTACACTGGATCAAGCGCAACTTTACAATACATGTATATATATATATATATGTATATGTAACTGGCGCCAATTCATTACACCTGGGAGTTAGTTTATTTCTGATAAATTGAATCCGTCCCGAACGAACTCAAGTCGTCCAGGACGAACTCGTTAACCATGGTTAGTTTATGAAAGCCTATAAATATGTGATTGTGGTTCTCACAATATATAACATCCTTCGGGATGAAATGGCCAAGTGCTCTGCACGGCTACTCCCACTATACACACACCCTAGCCTAGCTTTGTAATAGAAATATCAGTAGTGGTTAGAGTTTGTAATATTGAGAGTAGTGGCCATTGTAGCCGAACCTTCGGGTTTGGATTTATAGCACCTTCGAGGTATTTATCAATATACAGATATACCTTGAAAATATTGTGTGTTGGTTTAATATTTTCATATCCTCAGAAACCGACCCAATAAATATCCGGAACACGAAACCCATTACAGGACTGCAATTTATTTATCCGCAAGATTCGAAAGAATTTTAAATTGTAGTGAGTATCGTATTCAACCCCCCCTTCTACGATACTTTGGACCTAACAATTGGTATCAGAGCATGGCTGATTGATATACAAATCAGGATCCTTATCGTACGGAAAATCAAGAACCTAGCTTTTGATATTTGATTAGGGGAAAGGTTCTTCCGGTTTGTGTTGCTGAATTTGTCCGTAGGCCTAAGCAAGGATTATCTGTCGGATACTGAACTTTGGACCGGGACTTATAAATTTATACTTTAAATTTTAATAAGTTTATTTTATAAATTTGACTTAATTTATTTTAAACTTATTAATTGAGTTTATTATGAATTAATTAAATTTATCTTATAAACTTAATTAAATTTACTTTATAAACTTTACTAAATTCAATTATAAAATTTGTTTAAATTTATTTTAGACTTGTAAAGTTTACTCTTAGACTTTATCAAGTTTATCATAAATTTTTATAAATTTATTATTTAAATTTGTATAGTTTATGATTTAAATTTAAGTTAAAATCTAGAATATAAATTTAAGAGGATTTAACTGATTATGAATATAAGTTCAAGTTCAAGGGTTCAATTTATTTTGTTTTGAAAGCTATGATTTAATTGGAGACGAGACACTTGAATATTTTCAAAAATTAAATTTATACAATAAATTTTAATATATTTACTAAATGAATTTGGAATAGATTTATTCTAAACTTATTCAGTTTATTATGAATTTATTTGAATTTATTTTTTAAATATAATTAAATTTATTTTATAGATTTGATTAAGTTTATTTTATACTTTATTTTCTTTTATCTTTTAAAACTTTTTTTTGAATTTATTTTCTTTATAATTTAAACTTAGTTTAAATAATCAAGTGTCCCGTAACCTTTTAATTATTCTACTCCAAGACAAATCAGATTGACATTTAGTTGAGACAGATCAGGCTGACAGATTACAAGACAAACACCGGGCTTTCAAATACCAGATTCTCAGAACCGGTAATGGAAGTACATTGATGACCCAATCCAATTGATTTCTCAAAGGATTATTAGAAGCAGTTTTCTATATTCGACAAAGCTCATTGTGATTCGAAGAAGATTCTATTAAGGACTAATTTGGTACTACTAAAAGTGGATTTTGAAGAAGGTACTTCAGGCCTTGATCTGAGTAATTACTCCGACTTGATTATTAGATCACCAGATCAGGATGGGAATTTGATACATCTACAATGAAGCATCTTTCCAGGGCTCGGAATGTCAACTTTGAATGGCACCACTAGTAGTAGGAAAAGAGAAGTTTTTACAGAAGAATCTTCAAGGGATTTCAATCTAACTCAGTGATTCAGGGATATACAATTACACAGTGAATTGTATCAATGCTAAATCCATCCAGAATCAACTGAATCAAAGACAGAGAACTGTGGAGGTTTAAGGATATAATTATCGAGTTACTACCGCACCAAATCAGTTTCGTGCATTTATGTCAGAACCTTAGAATTGAACAGAAGAGTTTGTAACTGCTGAATTTGAGGAAGCTCAAGTCGACGAAAGTTAACACTTTTGAAGAATGTGAGGACAAAACTTCAAGGATTAGCATAACACTGTATGAGAGGTTTAGTCATGTCAGATTCAGATGGAATCCATTGGTTTCAAGTGGAGACTCTTTGGGGTTCAGTTCGACAGGTTGTTTGAAAACTGAGTTGGTCAGTACACACAATATTGTTTGGTATCTTTAGCAAAGAAGGATTGCTATATATATTGAAGCCTCGACAAACAAGGATGATAGGGCTTGTCTGAAATTCTAGTGGATGTTATGAAAGAAGCATCACAACAAGTTCTTATGCTATTTTAGGAAAGGTGTGAGCTGGATCAGTTGCTGATGAGAAGGATGATTATGGTTATCTGGCTATCCTAGCATTCTCTGAAGATGACTCAACTTGCACATCTCAGGTACGAATTCTTTCTAACTATGCATTACATATTTCTTTATATTCAAAGCATGTTATAAATCTCTGAGTAGAATTGTTTAACACACAAGCACAAGCATGATAGCATCACAATAGATAATGTTAAACTAGTATGCTAGATGACTATTCTGGTAACTAGGATTGATGATAATCTTGTGCATGTGTCTTTAGCAGATTCTTAACATGTGTATGAATATTTAGGATTTGATTATTTGCAATTGTGAGAGTAGAAGCTTTCCTTTGTGTTAGGTCCGATACGAGGTTAATTAAGCTAGAAGGGGGGGTTGAATAGCTTAATCACCAATTTAAAAATTTATGCGGTGTAATAAAAAGTTTATCGCCTTTTTAAAACTTGTATCGAGAGATGAGCAGTATATATGTGCGGAAGCAAAGAGCAAAGAAAGTAAAGTACCACACACAAGGATTTATCCTGGTTCGCGGTGGCTAACTCAACCGATGGAGTCCACTCACCCCTACTCCAGTCCCCGAGCTCCTCCCCGGACTCGAGATTTTCTCTACTATAAAGATACTCCTTTACAGTAGGCGGAGAAGCCTTTACAAATATATATCTTGGAGCGTAACTTCCCGTTACCTCCTCACTATAAATGTAAACTTACAAGACTCGTCTTGGAGCGTAACTCCCCGTCACCTCCTCAAAGTCGTTGTACCCCGGGTGTAGTCTTTGAACTTCTAAACTTTTGCGGGTCTTGGACAAAGGTCTTAGGTCTTGGGTCTTTCCTCTTCCTCACGGTGCGAAGACGACTAACTCCCCGTTAGCACGCCTAGGACTTGGGTCTTGAAACGAAGATCACCTCACTTCACTTTTCCTCACTACAAAATTCAGAAGACAATATCTACGACAAATAACTTGGGTTTATAAAAAGGTTTTTGGACTAGAAATGTCTAGGCCGAGTGTAGTAATATTCAACAATGAATATTTATAACTTGTATACTTTTCGAGTGATAAATATTAAATCGAAGTATACGTTATATCTTACTCCAAAAATAAATAATATATGTGTGGAGTAAAAGTATTCTTTCTTTGATAAATATACGATCTTGAAGAATCAAAGAATACTTGTATTTATAAACTCCGTGTAGATCGAATAAATTATATTCGGAGTTTTAAGTCTATTTAGGCTCGATGGCACAAGACTTATATTATTACTTCGTTATATGAAAATACGTCTATTTTCGAAGTAATATAAACGAGAAGTCCTTGCTTCTTTTCAATATAACTCTTCTCTTTTATAGTCTTTGGAGACTAAATCAAATCAATTAAAGTTCGTAGAGAGAGAGTCGAGAGTTTCTTTAACCTTAGCACAAGCCAATATAAATTCCGCAAAACCAACAATACAATATTTATACACTTATAATAATAACAACTATAAAGTGCAGAAAGTATATAAATACGTATAGTAGGCCTATCCGGTTATTGTTCCCACGGAGCGCTAAAGGGGCTAGTAGGATGTTAACCAGGCAACAATAACAAGTAAAGTTAATTGCGGAAAGTTAGATTAGATTAGTTGGCAAGATAAGTGCTAAATAAACGTTAAAGAAATAACTAACTATTTAGATCGTTTCCTTCCCAACGGAACACAAGGTGCTAGTAGGGAATTAGATCAAGCTTTACTAAATCGATTTGACCGTCGTCAAATATAATCCTCTTTTTCGAGGTGTATAACGAAACTTTAGTTCGTATACAAAATAGTACGAATCGATGTTCGTTTGTGTATTATATATTTGAGAGAATATTAGATCGTACGATATAAAAATTGGTCTTGTATAATAAATCTCAAATATATCACGAAACTTTAGTTCGTGTTAGTATATTTCGAATACAACGAATCTTTAGTTCGTGTATGTAATTTGTTCGAAATAATAAATCTCTTTTATTAGAGATATGAGATGAAGAGCTTTTGTAGAGAGTAGATCGATGATAATAACGAGCTCTTGTATAAATAAAATGGTCGGTTAAGACACGGATTTATGAAGCTAAAAATATAACCACTTACGAGAACGATCGGAAAGTTCGCCGGAAAAATTCGCCGGAGGTTCGGTAGGACTATTAGCACACGGACGAATTTGGGCAGCCCTTCGGGAGGCTAGATGGTAGTGGTTAAAGAGCTAAAGTGGTGAGACAAAGCTTGGTTGGATGAACAAAAGCTTGTATAACTAAAACCTTGTGTATATATGTATATATATATAAGAATGGAGGTTTTAGAGAAGAAGTATTTGTAGAGAGTGTTTGTAGATGAAAGAGAGAGTGTATACTTCAAAAATCTCAGCACTTCTATGGCTTTTAGCTTGAGAAAAATGGGTGGGGGTGGGGGTTTATTTATAGGAGGGGTTAGGTAGAATGGAGGGTTAGGATTAAATGTAAGTGTATGGTGAGATTGAGAGAGATGTGGTCAATTGTGAGCCAAGTTTGTTGGTTGGTGGAGAATTCAAGCATGTGCCACTATTCTCATCAGATTTGAATTAATATTAAACAATAGAAACGCTTCGGTTTTAGCGAATAAATGCGTATCACGTATCGTTTAATAAATATGACGAATTTCCGAAAGTCTTCAATAAATTCAACCAAAAATATGATAAATCTCCAAATATTGGAAAATGAAATTCTGTGAAGTTTGGTGATTTTTGGTCAACTCTAGCTTGGTCAAATGCTCACTCGAAGTTCGAGACGACAGACAGAAAAACGCTACGAAACGAAAGTTCTCGAAAAATTACGAAACTTTTACCTAACATGCCTATACATATAAAAATGACATCCCCAAAGTTTCAAGTCATTCTAGCAAGTAGAAGTATTTTATCCGGAATTAAAACGATAAAAACCGCTTTTCGAGATACGATAAAATACGAAAATTCTTTTGACAATTTGTAAAAGGAATTAGACAAAGCTTTTGACTTGAATAAATACTATAAATATATTCCCTCAAAGATAAAATAGTTTGGAGTGTTGGGAAGTATATTTGAGTATTTAAAAATAATTTCCTTTGATAAATAAGGAAATATATGAAAACCTGAAAAATTAGTATTTGGTCAAAACGAGTAGACCCTTGACTAATTTTTGAAACCAAAATACTTAGAATATTAAGATTCATGATAAATCATGATTTTGATAATTTTGGAAAGCATTCTAAGTATTAAAATATTTTTCTCCGAAAAATAGGTAATTTGAGAGACCGAAGAGAAAATATTTCACAAGGTTGCAAAAACGGATATTAATATTTGTAAATCCAAATATTAATGATATGAGAGAGTAAATCTTTCTTTTGGATAGAAAATTATTTTTGGAGAGAAAGATTTATTTTTGAGTAATTAAAGTCAATTTATCCCTTCAAATAAGAAATTGATGAAATAGGGAATAAATCACTTTAAATACTAGATTTTGAAAATAATGTTACATGAAGCTTTTAAAGAATTTCAACATGTGAAAATCCTTTTTCCCATCTTCATGTCAATTTGATTTTGCAATAGTAAGAGAGAGAAAATCGTAGAATGGCGATATTCCTCAGCATGGATATTGCACAGAAAATCTTAAAAATTTTTGACACGGAAATCATTTTTCAAATCACTTGCTAAAATTAACCTTTCACTTAGAAATAATCATTTAAATTAAATGTCCTATTGGGAGGATCTAGGTGATTTAAATTTTACGTTTATTTAATAAATACCAAAATAAATCAATATCGAAGATATCCTTTCACTTTGGAACACGACTCTTAGTTTTAGGGGTTATGATCCTAGCATATATAACTTTGTTAAAACATTTACTTTCAGATTCCCTAGTACAATTAGATTTGCTTATTTATCTGAATTGTTTGTTAAGGAATTTATTTGTTCTATGATGGAATGTCTACCTTGTGTCAGTAGAACTTTTAGAACTTCATGTTAGATCTAAAACTGACTTAGGTAATAGAGATAGTATAATGCCATATAACAATAGAGTGGGATTAGTATGAATTGATAATGTGATTATTAATTTGTCTATGATCATTATGATTTTAGGAGATTATTGAATATCTGTAATTCTACTTTATACCTGTTGCACTTGTGTTAATTGGTTTAAGTAGAGAGTACTGAATCTTCTGAATTGCATAACTGCCTGTCTTGCTCTTGTCTTATCTTTGATTGTTTGCCATGTGTATTCATCATCATGTCTACTTATTTTCGTGTCATGAACGCATGTCTTTGTACTTGCATTGATTTTAGAAAAGCATGTTTGAGAATCACATTAGGGCAATGTCTAAATAAGAATTAGCATGTTAAGGTTGCTTCTGTTGTTACCACTGTTAAAGAAAAATCTCTAATCCATCCGGACCCAGTTATGATTGGGGACCATAGAATTCTTTCCATTTGTGATTGCAGGTTACATATGTTCCATATGATTTTTGGTGCACTCTGTTTGCTGAGTAGCTGAAATCATATATTTACCAAAAGTACCCTGTCAGCAAATGTGATCGTGTGAGCAGTTCCGTCAATAATCTTTGAAAGATGACAACAAAGATTCTCTTGCGGGACATGCCTGTTTTCCTGGAATGTCATCATGGAAACATATCTTTCTTGAAAGAGTCAAAGCACACAAATTCCTAGTATCAGACTGTTCTCTAACAAAGGACAGTATGTCAGTTCATGGAATAGTGTTTTATCTCAAATCAGGAAGGATTTGAATTTGCTCTTAGCTAATATGTAACTTCAACTGAAGATGGAGTGAACTGTTTTGATAGTGAAGCTTCATCGGATGAGTATTAGCTATGGCACTTGAAGCTCTCAAACTTGTATGTCAAAACAAGGAGCTCTTTTTATTAGTAAGAAGAGATTTGGTGAGAGGACTACCTCATTTGGAATTCATTATGGATGAAGATTATGAGGTATGTCAATAGGGAAGTCGAAGGAGCATCGCACAGAAGCAAAGATATGATCAACATTACTGAGCCGTTTCAGATGATACATATGGATTTCTACGGATCAGTTAATGTCATGTCTACAACAAATTCAGATATCGTTTTGCGATGATCATTGACTACTCTAGATTCTTTCGTGTTGTTCGTATGTGTTCAAAAGACAAGACGTCACAGATGAAGGTTGATCAAGATGAACCCTGATCATTGATAAATCCAGAAAGACACCATTCTTGTCAGTGGCCAATCAGAAGCAAACACGAACTCTTGGTATGTGTTTGGAGGAAAATGCCTCTTTGCAAGTCTTGCATCTAAAGCTCAAAGAATATTTTCCTCGGCTACTCAATGGAGTCTACAGTCTACAGGGTGATTATGATTAATCAACAGAAGGTGATTGTAAGTCTGGATAGGACATTGAACGACACTTTGCTCCAAGCTGTTAAAGGTGATATCATTGGTATTATAATGATTCAGATCCAAGCTAAATCTCTTTGCAAGGATAAGGATTATTAAGGAGATCCCAGCAACAGCTTAGGGGGAGCATTTGGTGGATCCACTAGTCAAACTCAACACCACGTTGAAGATGAACAGGACATATCAAGAACGTATCTGCTTAGACAAAGGGTTTGGAGTCAATATCATTCCCGGGTTCTAGTTCTTAAATGTTCCGAATGGTGAAGTGAAGACTAGGAGAGCTATTGTCAAAGAATGTTGTTTCTTTAGGTTTCAATCTGAAGTGAAACTTGAGGAAGATTCAGAAGCTCTTAAATGGATCCAGATTGAGTGATTGCACAGCAATATGATCTCAATCAAGTTGGAAAGCAGATTGTGTGGATTCTGATACCCTGACCTAAAGACAATTCAGTACCTGGTACTTGTCGGGTATTCAGATTCCAACTGGATGTTTTTGGCTCTATTACGAGGGATAAGCCAAATTGGTTGCTTAGAGTTACTTTAAAGGAGAAGGTTATGAAGATGATGGAAACAGAATCTTCAAGTTCAGGACTCTACATCTTAGGGGACTCAACGACCTTCATGATTTAACTAAAGCACCATTGACGAGACTCGGGTTCAGGATATTACAGTGAGCTAGAAGATGAAGCTTCATGCAACATTTCAAGGACTTTGCAGTTGCAGATCCAATGGAATTTGTATTCTCTTTCTTCACCAGCTCTCTATGAGTTGCTATCCAACACCTGATGATCGTCACGGACATGGTATGACTTCTGACTAGCATATTATTTTAACATCTGTTTGCTAGAGTCATATTTGGTATTCAAAATATTACCTCTCATGATACAAGGCACACACAATATGACTATCTGTGCTTTGATACCATGATTATATTATATGTGGACTAACGTCACTTGTGCAAGATAATTGCTAAGTGAATGCAGATTAGTGATATGATGAGTTTGTTGGAAAGTTGCAATTCTTTATGGTCTACTAGCTAGCCTAAAGAATGATGGCAATAAAAGGAAGTCAAAGATCTTTTGAATATGCGCATTTTGGAAGATTCTAGACTTGCCAAGACTTGTGCCAACAACCACTGGACTTGATCAGTACAAGAAAGGTACATCAACTGAAATGTCAAGTCTCAGAGGTATTCAACTTATCACTTTATTTAACTGCAAATAGATCACATACTATATTCTCTATAAGGTATTACTTCTTTCATGAGCATGTCTATCGTATTTCTTTAATGAATTCATGAGTATTAAATTGTCTATACATATGACTTGTGAATTTATTTAAAATCCAGTACCTCGTGCTTTTTGCTAGTATATGTGATTGCCATGTTTATTGCTTTGCATGCTTAGATGGTGATTATATGTTTTAGCATGAGTGTTTGTTATTTTAATTATTTAAATTGTGTTGCATGACAATTAAGTGACTTATTTGTTCATGATTTAAATGATTAGAGATGACATGAAGCATGACTTAATTATGTTTTTTTTCTTGATCTATACCTCTTTAACAATTGGTATCTAGTAGAGAACTTTGTCATAATCTAGTTGTGATATATCTGTATTTGTGAACATACTTAGGATTATTTTCTAGGTTGGATTCATTTTTATAGGTATAAAATCTGAAGCATGTCTTGTTTCTTTCTAGACTTGTGACTTGTATCAGTAATTGGTATCTAGTTTGACTCTAGTTAGAATTTAGTCATGATATACAAGTATTTGTGGAGTTACTTAGATTCTCTTTAGGCTGAATCCATTTATATTAGTGTATATACTTGAAGCATAACTTTTTGTGTTGGATATTTGATGATTTATTAATTGATATTTTATTTCATGTCTAACTGCATATAGTTGTGATACTTTTAATGTTAGTGATATTTTTGCATGCTTATATGTAGATCACTAATATTAATTGTTAATATTTTTCTGCGAGGAGTTGTGTGAGTTTACTTGTACTCAATGCTTACATGTATAGGACTTGTGAATTTTTCTTCAACTTTCCCTTGGGCTTGCGAATATCTTTGTATGATTGTCATGATTTTAGTTGTTATATGCTAATCTGATAATTATATGATATTGCGTAGGTATTATTATTTTATCTTAGTAAAATTGTGATCCACAATTATATGCTTATTTGTTTCATGATTAACTTTGATAGAATAATGGAAGCATGATTAATTTATTTTTGAAATATTTAATTGGTATATATTTTTGATGCTTTATTGATGTTTTATTTGTGAATTAATTGTGATGTATTGGCACTGGTGAAATATTGTTGCATATTTCTTAAAACCACTAGTGCTAATATCTTTTAGGTGTTTAATATTCCGAGTACAAGGGAGACAACAAAATCTTTATTCTGTCTCATATTTATTTCTGGAGTGGTGAGTTTCTTCAAAGAAATTTTCTTATCAATTGATTTCAACAATTGGTATCCACCACTCTATTTCATATATATTTCTTAGAATATTTTGCATCTATACATGTAGCGTCATAGGACGAGACATTGATTATCTTGTATTTGTGTACTTGGTGATCTTTGTCACTTGCAACGTCTGTTTTGACGATGTGCTAGTATAAGGCCTTTTCACTAATTAGTGTGGCGAGTGCCTTACACACTGTAGCGCATAAATTTTCTTGTTTCCTTTTTAAATTGTAGTGAGAAACAGGAGTCTGTGTCTTTTTCAAAGACAAGTTCATTTAAACCTTTTATGCATAGATACAGACTCTTGTACTCTAACAAGTTTTTAATGGAAAAACTTTGATTCTTTCATCGGTTGTGATTGTCATTCTTTATGAAAATCATTTTTACAATCACAACTGATTCATTTTTCCTCAAAAGATTAAATGCAATTGCTTTCATTCAAAATCATAGATTTTCTAAAGTGCATTTATATCTCTTTCTGTTCTTTGGAACTTAATCAGCCTCTTGGCTTTCCTAGATAGTCATAAGGTTGAAAACCAACAATCTTTATCCCAGACTATAAAACCAAATTCAGAGCACATCCCAACTTTTCCCCTGGAGTAATAAGGAACTTATTAGACGAGAGGTCAATGAGGGAGAAACTGTACTTGTTGCAGCAAATAAGGATGTGAGGGATAGTGTACCCACAGCTCTACCTCTCAAGAAGAAAAGGTGCTTTTGAACTTGAGGTAACTGTTGCTCATCTATATTTTCTCAAAAGAATATAGAGCTGAAAAGGCAATAAAACAGTCTCTGGAATCATTCTCTCAACAGGATGAGTCCATTGAAATTCGCTCGTCAGCCAGAGCATCTTGTATTGAGTCAAGCACATCATCAGTAGTCACTCTGATGAAGAGCCTAAACTGAAAATTTTATGGACACAATACAAGAGAGTGCACAGTAAGGTTAAAGGTTTTGTTCCAGAAGCAACTTCTTCATTTACCATTTTACGGTAAATAAGATGGTTGATGCCTTTACAGGTGTAAGGAGGAAACGAGGATCTCAATTGCCAAATCTTCAGGATTCTCGTCTCCCTCCCCAGGTAAGAACAGATCTGGATCCAATCGGAATGGATTTTCTATTTATAGGAGATCGGCAACTCTATGACTATGAGTCAATTTATTGATGAGTCAGTTGAGGATCGGGGATTTACGAAACCCCATTGCACCGCCAGTGACCTCTCTTGAAGGGGCTGTGGTGATTTTCTCATGCAGGTACAGAAGACCATACTTTGAGTGCTGAGAGAAACACTGTGAGCCAAACACTGAGAGTTAAACACTTGGTGAGATTCTGAGAAGAACCAGTGAGACATCAGAATGAGAAATATGTGAGCATGAGTGAGTGCAAACACATAGGATTTTGAGAAGAGTGAAACACTTGTGAGGTACATATAATAATAATTGGTATTGAAAGCTCACAAGTTGTTGAAAGAATTGACGGAAGCAACTACGGTTCATTCCATTTCACGTTGTGAACTTATGGTTGATGATTCTCTTGAATCAAGTGTCTTCACAGACATTGAGGAGGACTTAGGCCTTTGCCATAATTAAGCCTTTGTCTAACCTCCCAGAGCAAACAACTCTGGATCCTTAATTGGATAAGCCACTTAGTGGTTGGCAACTTGTGGACCATGATTCGGATTTATCTGATGAGTCTGCAGGGACTGGGAATTACGAACTCCCATTGCACCACCGGTGACCCCCTTTAAGGGTGGCTAAGGTGATTTTCTTGCAGGTACTCAGCATTTTGGAAGCTCAGTATTTGTGTGGTGGGATACACTTACAGAACTCGTGAGTGACACCCTTACCCAAAAACCGAGAGAAAATTGAGTGTTGAGTGATACACCTGCAGAATATTTTAGTGAGACACCCACTAATTACCAAATTTATACCTAAAGACAAAGTGGATGTTGTTACTGGAATGTTAGTTTTTACTCATTACTTTTCCGTTTGGAACCTATTCTTTCAGCATAGGGACCAACCCAATCAAAGTAAACCCTTCTTCTGAACTCTTTCTTCGACCCCAGCTTTAGCGTTGTTTAGTTCTCTATGGGGAGATTATCTTTTGGTACAGGAAGTATTGTACACGTTCCTTGACCTATTTGATACCACATATCCTCGGAGGATTCCACAACTAAGGGGGAGAATATATTTAGGGGGAGAATATATGAAAGGGGGAAGAAAAAGTAAGTTAGCTTTCTTCTATTGTCTACAACTAAGGGGGATTAAACTACTCTTTAGCTGTGTACTACTGAGGGGGAGATTCTTCTTTCAACTAAGGAGGAGGATTGATCTTTCATCTAAGGGAAGACAACTACTTATCACTAAGGGGAACCTGATCAAGGTAACAGGAGGAGAAGAATAAGGTGATACAATTATTCTTCAGTAAGTGGTAGAAAGGAACTTATTCATTACCACTGAAGAATTCAATGAAGCTGCTGATTGTTCTTTGCATAATAGAATGTTTTGAATTCTCTTCAAGACAGACTATGAGGATTTTCAGGCAGGTAAGCAAGAACCAGAGAAATAAAGGTGATATGCACATCTGTTATTTCTATTCATGAAATCTGGAAATGTATTGTATGATCCAGAAACTTTGTAGCATTATTTACTAGTCCAGGACTTTACTTTTTCTAGTGTTAGTTGAGTTATCCTCCAGAGGATTTGCTTGTTATGATTAACAAACAAATAGGGGGAGATTGTAAGTCTAAATGTAAAGACAACCCTATCTGTTACATAGGGATGATAACTCAACAATAGAACAGGACAAGTAAATAACACTACGCCTGCACCGGAATCGGAAGATACGAAGACAAAGGTTGAAGAAGCCATCTACAGTCTTGAAGGAATAAGTTCACTGGAAGAAGTTCATTAATATGTTCATGCCTCAGTGAAGAATAAAGATTGAAGTATTCAAGATTGTGGAAGCAATGAAGATGTTGTCCAAGTACTC